>NC_134825.1:5940623-6020118 GCF_004210375.1 Tachypleus tridentatus | reverse complement strand
TTATGTATATATTGTGTGTGTTATGTATATATATATTATTGTGTTATGTATGTTATATATTATGTATATGTATTATATATATTATGTGTGTGTTATGTATATCAATGTGTTAGTGTATAGTAAATATTATTATTTTTCATAATGATGTAATTGTCAGGTGCTTTAGGGTAATTGCTTTTATACGCATAGACATTGCAAAGTGAAAGTGCACAAGTGCTA
Organism: Tachypleus tridentatus; assembly: GCF_004210375.1. Lineage (NCBI taxonomy): Eukaryota > Metazoa > Arthropoda > Merostomata > Xiphosura > Limulidae > Tachypleus > Tachypleus tridentatus. Next base: position 6,019,899 of record NC_134825.1, on the reverse strand, counting down.
TCATTTTTATGCATATTGATATAACTCCAAAGTGCTTAAGGGTTATTTTATATATATATATATTGAATTGAAGCTTAGACATCTAATGTTATTCTAATTTTACATGTTAATTCTAAACTCAAACACTTGAATGCTAACTTCCTTTTTCTATACTGATGTGGTTCTCAGACCTGTGTCTTACTACAACTTTATATACATTTATACATCTCGAAAGGATATTTTACCCAAAATGTTTATATATAAATGTTGTTAAGTTTGACTGATGTTACTTTTCATAAACTGTTTTGACTGTCAGGACACAGTTTAAATTCTACACCAGTGATATTCATGTCACTTACTGCTTCTTTTTGTCTCATCTCTTCCTGTCTTCGCTTCATTTCCATCATCTTGGCTTCTTCTTCTGCCCTTAGTGTCTTCCTTCTTGCCTAAATCATTCATCAAAACAATCTAGGTTGTTAAATTTGAAATATTCAACCGATATTTTAAAATATAAGTTACATTATTCAGATCCTTTTCTCAGTGAAAGTACAGAAGAATTTAAATAGTAGTCCACATACGTTAAGTTTGCCATATCCAGTACAGAAGAATTTAAATAGTAGTCCACATACGTTAAGTTTGCCATATCCAGTACAGAAGAATTTAAATAGTAGTCCACATACATTAATTTTGTCATATCCAGAACAGAAGAATTTAAATAGTTGTCCACATACATTAAGTTTGTCATATCCAGTACAGAAGAATTTAAATAGTAGTCCACATACATTAAGTTTGCCATATCCAGAACAAAAGAATTTAAATAGTTGTCCACAAACATTAAGTTTGCCACATCCAGTACAGAAGAATTTAACTGGTAGTCCACATACGTTAAGTTTGCCATATCCAGTACAGAAGAATTTAGAATAGTAGTCCACATACGTTAAGTAAGTTTACATATATCCAGTACAGAAGAATTTAAATAGTAGTCCACATACGTTAAGTTTGCCATATCCAGTACAGAAGAATTAAATAGTAGTCCACATACATTAAGTTTGCCGTATCCAGTACAGAAGAATTTAAATAGTAGTCCACATAACCTAATATTGTTCATTTATTTGTTTTTTAACATCGATTATATTTATATAATTAATTATTGTTAATGTTCTATATGAATTAACTTTACTGTCAATCTCAAGAAATGGCGAACCAGCAAGCTTGTTTTATCATTCAACGAAAGAAAACTGGATTAGTTATTCCAAGAGCTTACAAGTGAAATCAAAGATGAATAAGAAATAAGATATTAATTACGCTACATCTGAAGTAAAAACATATGAATCACGCTACATCTGAAGTAAAAACATGAATCACGCTACATCTGAAGTAAAAACATATGAATTACGCTACATCTCAAGTAAAAACATATGAATCACGCTACATCTGAAGTAAAAACATATGAATTACGCTACATCTCAAGTAAAAACATATGAATCACGCTACATCTGAAGTAAAAACATATGAATCACGCTACATCTGAAGTAAAACATATGAATTACGCTACATCTCAAGTAAAACATATGAATCACGCTACATCTGAAGTAAAACATATGAATTACGCTACATCTCTAAAACATATGAATCACGCTACATCTGAAGTAAAAACATATGAATCACGCTACATCTGAAGTAAAAACATATGAATCACGCTACACCAGTCAAATTCGGTGCCTTCAAAGTGTTTTTCTCATTATACCTGTTGGATTTAGTAACTAAATATATACTATATACTTACATATATATTATCAGCAAAACCTGTGTATCAACCAACATAACGTAATCAAGGATATGTAGGCAGCTTATCTTATGTCCAAGTTGAAATTGTAGAATTTAATAAAAGCGTAGGTAAGTGAAACCAAAAATTGAAAGCTGTTTTATTCATGACACTGAGCTAAAGATAATTCATTGTAATCTAAATTTTCTTTTTTATAACCATATTCGTTAATATGTTGTGTATACCAGTTTTCAATGTCTAATATCATCTGAGATCATATGAGCATTGAAGTATATACTACAGTGTATGGGTATTAAAAAAAACGATTCGACCTTCTTAGGTCATCTTCAGGTTAACAAAGAGGTCGAGACGTTGTTCTGTACTTTATTTTAATAAAAGTTTTAATACCCATACCAGCCGTCTTGAGAATACGTTTTTACTTAAGTGAGTTTCACGTTATCACCCACAATATATGGCAGCAGTGTTTATAATAAAATATTTTCTCAGGAATGTTTTTGATGATTGTTTTACACAAATTTCTTCCTTGGAGTTAAAAAATAAACATGTAAAACACAGGAATAAAAATATTCAAAATTTCCATTTGCACTACGTAACCTGAAAGTTATTTCATATACAACAGTGTTATGCTAGTGTTAGCTCTCATAGCGCATAATCTAAGTAGTTTTAAAAAGTAACTGTGCAATATTGTAGTCGTTTAAATTCTCCATACATCATGTTAGTGTGTGGGAGGCGAAATCCGACTGATGATTGGTTGTTTACCTGTGACGTTCATTAGTTCTAGAAATTTCCGCAGGGTGTCTTCATTTGCCATCAAACTTAATTTCATCGTAAAGTGCCAGTTTACAAGACTTGTCACGAGATATTTAATCATAATTATATTGTAAACTAGCACTTTCTGAAGTGAAAATCGCGCGACTTCCCTAGTTTTTTGTTTTCATTTCCGTGTTTAGTCATCATGGTTGTTACTCACCTGTCTCTCCTTCAACTTCCGCAGTTCTTCCTCTTCCTTCTGTCTTTGGAGTTGCCGCTGTTCCAAGTACTCCTGCCACATGGCCTGCTCCTCCTCCTTTTTCTTCCTTGTTTTCTCCTAAAAATTCAAACCCGTGTTAATTTGTAAAAATAAACCAATATCGTAGTAATAAAGTAGACGAATAAAGCGAACCCTCTACCTGAGCACTTGTTAAAAAGATTTGAAATGCAATATAACAAATTTTTACTATAAAAATCTGTCCATCGGATAAAAAGAGACAATTTTACTTTATCTCTCTATTGTCTTAATTGTTCGAGCTGACAGTTCTGTTAGAATTTGTAGTGCATACTGTAGGTATTTAGACATTCTGCTATCAGTAAAGCTAGAATAAACAAACGACTTTTGATTTCCACAAGATAATAACAAAAATGTTTATTATTACTGTTATTATTTGGAAAATAAAAGACGGTTTTATCACAAATTGTTTATCAAAAACCTTTGTCTATAAAATAGTTTCTTGATAAGAAATTTCCATGATATTGTATATACTATCACCAGCAGTATCACCTCATTTCCATTATTGTAATATCTTAACACACCCTAATACCAATCAGATAGAATGTATTATCTTAACCCACACTAATACCAATCTTATAGAATGTATTATCTTAACCCACACTACTACCAACCTTATAGAATGTATTATCTTAACCCACACTACTACCAATCTTATAGAATGTATTATCTTAACCCACACTAATACCAATCTTATAGAATGTATTATTTTAACCCACACTACTACCAATCTTATAGAATGTATTATCTTAACCCACACTAATACCAGTCTTATAGAATGTATTATCTTAACCCACACTACTACCAACCTTATAGAATGTATTATCTTAACCTACACTACTGTCAATCTTATAGTGTATTATCTTAACCTACTATACTGTCAATCTTTAGTGTATTATCTTAACCTACACTACTGTCAACGTTATAGAATGTATTATTTTAACCTACACTACTGTAAACGTTATAGAATGTATTATTTTAACCTACATTACTGTCAACCTTATAGAATGTATTTTCTTAACCCACACTACTACCAATCTTATACAATGTATTATCTTAACCTACACTACTGTCAATCTTATAGTGTATTATCTTAACCTACTCTACTGCCAATCTTTAGTGTATTATCTTAACCTACACTACTGTTAACGTTATAGAATGTATTATTTTAACCTACATTACTGTCAACCTTATAGAATGTATTTTCTTAACCTACACTACTGTCAACGTTATAGAATGTATTATTTTAACCTACACTACTGTAAACGTTATAGAATGTATTATTTTAACCTACATTACTGTCAACCTTATAGAATGTATTTTCTTAACCCACACTACTACCAATCTTACAATGTATTATCTTAACCTACACTACTGTCAAACTTATAGTGTATTATCTTAACCTACTCTACTGTCAATCTTTAGTGTATTATCTTAACCTACACTACTGTCAACGTTATAGAATGTATTATTTTAACCTACATTACTGTCAACCTTATAGAATGTATTTTCTTAACCCACACTACTACCAATCTTATAGAATGTATTATCTTAACCTACACTACTGTCAACTTTATAGAATGTATTATCTTAACCCACACTACTATCAATCTTATAGAATGTATTATCTTAACCCACACTAATACCAATCTTATAGAATGTATTATTTTAACCCACACTTCTACCAATCTTATAGAATGTATTATCTTAACCCACACTAATACCAGTCTTATAGAATGTATTATCTTAACCCACACTACTACCAACCTTATAGAATGTATTATCTTAACCTACACTACTGTCAATCTTATAGTGTATTATCTTAACCTACACTACTGTCAACGTTATAGAATGTATTATTTTAACTTACACTACTGTCAACGTTATAGAATGTATTATTTTAACCTACATTACTGTCAACCTTATAGAATGTATTATTTTAACCTACATTGACAATCAATCTTATACAATGTATTTTCTTAACCTACACTACTGTCAATCTTATAGTGTATTATCTTAACCTACTCTACTGTCAATCTTTAGTGTATTATCTTAACCTACACTACTGTCAACGTTATAGAATGTATTATTTTAACCTACGTTACTGTCAACCTTATAGAATGTATTTTCTTAACCCAAACTACTACCAATCTTATAGAATGTATTATCTTAACCTACACTACTGTCAACTTTATAGAATGTATTATCTTAACCCACACTACTACCAATCTTATAGAATGTATTATCTTAACCTACACTACTACCAATCTTATAGAATGTATTATCTTAATCCACACACTACTACCAATCTTATAGAATGTATTATCTTAACCCACACTAATACCAGTCTTATAGAATGTATTATCTTAACCTACACTACTACCAATCTTATAGAATGTATTATCTTAACCCACACTTATACCAATCTTATAGAATGTATTATCTTAACCCACACTACTACCAATCTTATAGAATGTATTATCTTAACCCACACTACTACCAACCTTATAGAATGTATTATCTTAACCCACACTACTACCAATCTTATAGAATGTATTATCGTAACCCACACTACTACCAATCTTATAGAATGTATTATCTTAACCCACACTAATACCAATCTTATAGAATGTATTATTTTAACCCACACTACTACCAATCTTATAGAATGTATTATCTTAACCCACACTAATACCAATCTTATAGAATGTATTATCTTAACCCGCACTACTACCAATCTTATAGAATGTATTATCGTAACCCACACTACTACCAATCTTATAGAATGTATTATCTTAACCCACACTAATACCAATCTTATAGAATGTATTATTTTAACCCACACTACTACCAATCTTATAGAATGTATTATCTTAACCCACACTACTACCAATCTTATAGAATGTATTATCTTAACCCACACTGCTACTAATCTTACCTCCATGGCGAGTTCTGCTTCAGATACTTTCGGCGCCTCTTCAGTTCTAGAGATTGAAATTAAAACTTTTTAATCATATTTTACGTTTATAAATCTAGAAGTTCATTATTAACATTAAAGTCTTTCTGCTTCAGAATTCATGATAATTAGAAGTCTGCTTTAGTTTTATTTCCTTCTATTTTAAAAGTTAGTTTCAATCAGTAAGTGTGTGTTTAAAAACTATTCGTATTTCAAACCTTCTTTATTGTAGAGATTATATGCAATTGTTTATTAAAACAGAAAAGTCCTTAAATTACCAACCACAACTGCCTGTCTCATTTAACGTCATTTATTTATTAAATATACATTAAATTTAATATTAATTAAAATGCACTTTGAGGAAAAACCAAATATATAGCCCGTACTTAAGAACATTTAAAATAAATCTGGTTAAGAATCCGTTATAAGTGTTCAAAGTTAAGAATCCGTTATAAGTGTTCAAAGTTAAGAAACCGTTAAAAGTCTTCAAAGTTAAGAATCCGTTATAAGTCTTCAAAGTTAAGAAGAGGCTCTCTGAAAACAGAATGTTTTTCGTTTTTATCAGATTTACTACTTTTGTTTTGATTTTCTTAAAATGAAATAAACTATCTTACATACATTAGTGATTTAAGATTATTTAAAATATCAGTGTGATAAGTTCCAGATGCAAATTCTCAAAGAGTTAGTAAGGTTAATGTATACTGTCAGCTAATATGAAAAGTAATATTTTGTAGCATAAATAAGGTCGTACTTCTGGTGTTTAATATTAGCAAAAAGAAGTAATATAAAAATACCACCAAACTCGTAACTAATGCAAATTCAAAATAAAAGACTTTCTCAAAATTATGCAAGTGTGATGTATGCAAATAAAAGATGAGAGACATAAACAGCATACATACAACCTGGAAATACTAATTACTCTGTCGTTCCATTTCAATCCGTTCTACATAAACTCTCTTTACAAGAACAGCTATTCAAACCATTAAATTTGGTTAATTTGTATCTCCGAACAGTTAGCTATTTAAACCATTAACTTTGGTTAATTCGTATCTCCGAACAATTAGCTATTTAAACCATTAAATTTGGTTAATCCGTATCTCCGAACAATAGCTATTCAAACATTAAATTTGGTTAATCTGTATCTCCGAACGATTAGCTATTCAAACCATTAAATTTGCTTAATCTGTATCCCCGAACAGTTAGCTATTTAAACCATTAAATTTGGTTAATCCGTATCTCCGAACAATTAGCTATTCAAACATTAAATTTGGTTAGTATATACCTTTCAGCAGTTAGTTTATCAAACCATTAGGCTTTGTGGATCCTAATCTCTTAATAATTAGCTAACGTAATGAACAGGTTTTCATTATTCTTAATTTCCCTAACGACAAGAAGAAGTGAAATCGTTATTATTATAATGACTGTGCTTAGCTAACTTTACTTCCATAATATGTATATAATAATAACTATAATAGACTGTCTTTGAGTCGCTAACGTATTATAACAACTATAATAGACAGTCTTTGATTCACTACTGTGTATTATAACTATAATAGACAGTCTTTGATTCACTACTGTGTATTATAACTATAATAGACAGTCTTTGATTCACTACTGTGTATTATTATAACTATAATAGACAGTCTTTGATTCACTAATGTGTATTATAACTATAATAGACTGTCTTTGATTCCCTAATGTGTATTATAATAACTATAATAGACTGTCTTTGATTCACTACTGTGTATTATAACTATAATAGACAGTCTTTGATTCACTACTGTGTATTCTAACTATAATAGACAGTCTTTGATTCACTAATGTGTATTATAATAACTATAATAGACTGTCTTTGATTCACTAATGTGTATTATAACTATAATAGACAGTTTTGATTCACTAATGTGTATTATAATAACTATAATAGACTGTCTTTGAGTCGCTAACGTGTATTGTAACTATAATAGACAGTTTTTGATTCACTAATGTGTATTATAATAACTATAATAGACTGTCTTTGAGTCGCTAACGTGTATTGTAACTATAATAGACAGTTTTTGATTCACTAATGTGTATTATAATAACTATAATAGACTGTCTTTGAGTCGCTAACGTGTATTGTAACTATAATAGACAGTTTTTGATTCACTAATGTGTATTATAATAACTATAATAGACTGTCTTTGAGTCGCTAACGTGTATTATAACTATAATAGACAGTTTTTGATTCACTAATGTGTATTATAATAACTATAATAGACAGTTTTTGATTCACTAATGTGTATTATAATAACTATAATAGACAGTTTTTGATTCACTAATGTGTATTATAATAACTATAATAAAATGTCTGATTCACTAATGTGTATTATAATAACTATAACAGACTGTCTTTGATTCACTAATGTGTATTATAACAACTATAATAGACAGTCTTTGATTCACTAATGTGTATTATAACTATAATAGACAGTCTTTGATTCACTAATGTGTAATATAACTATAATAGACAGTCTTTGCTTCACTAATGTGTATTATAATAACTATAATAAACTGTCTTTGATTCACTAATGTGTATTATAATAACTATAATAGACAGTCTTTGATTACGTTAATAGTTTAAGAAAGGTAATCGAACTTATTGGTGGAACAAAATAGATCGGAGGAGTTAGAAACATCCATTTAACAAGCGAGATGTTTGTTTTCTCAACAAGGTAGACAGTGGTTTCAAAACAAAAACGAATGTTTGGTTCAGGTCTTGAACCATAAACACTTGTTTTGGAAAAGATCTTTGAGTGAAGATACATTACCGCTTTATGCAGGTCGTTCGAATTTCAGTTCAGGGTTTGGGGTTATATTGTTAGTTTTCAATTAAAAGGATTGTCTCTTCGAGAAACTGTGCACAAACAGAAGGGCACGTGAACGTTCATACAACTAACATACAAATTACAGAACTTAGATCAGTTGTAGCGAGTGCGCAGCGGTTCCATAGAGAACTTACATCTTCTGCTGGGAAGTGGACCTAGGAGAAGAGAAGTGAAAAATCTGTTTTGGATTCAGTTAACACACATTCTCTGAACACTGAAGAACGTGGGTAAAAGGAAACACTAGTGAAATTAATCAATGTTGTCAACATAATAAGAAAATATATTAGAACGGGGATATTGTGGCGAAGCCCTTCATATCCAGACGAGGTACTGTGATATTTCTATAGTGGATATACTGATTTTCTGCTTTGATATTCCAGTTTATAGACGCTCGTGTGTGTACATTTAGTCTCTGAAAGGTTTTTACGCAAAACCAGCTAATTATTGAGGTTGTGTTAGTAGCTTCCAATTAGATTGTATTAATCAAGCATTTGTTAAGCTTATATTCCACAATCTAGTCTAGAGCGGTGCATGACGTCATAATGAATAATTAAGCGTCCTTACTTTTTCTGGTCCCTGGATCGCAGGAAGACGCCACCAAACGGCGAGAGAGTAAATAGGCATAAATATTAGATACGAAAGGTTTTATAAAAGTAGAAAAAATAATAAAATTATGTATTTAAGGTAACGTCAACAATGGAAGTTTGAAGGGTCATCGCCAAAGTTATAAAAAATAGAAACACATAAAATAGGTTGTATGTTTAAACCTGATTTTGTTGCAATAGGTCCTATTATTAATTTTGTTCTGTTATTAATTTTTTCTAATTTAAATCGAAATAATGATATACATATAAAATACATATACACTGTTAAAGTATGCCGTATTACGTTCGGTATAGTTTCATATACTAATATATCGTATTATTTATGATTACTTTCATTTTCTTAATGCAATAAATAAATATTACCTTTTATTTGTTTACTATATTTTAATTAATCCAATAAATTCTGCTAAATATATTTTACAGCATTTGATTGCACACGAGTTACTACAGGAAGTAGGAAGTTGCATTCACTCACTTTACTTCCTCTTCCTCCTCTTCCTCTTCCTCTTCACTGTAACAGAATAAATATTCAGTATGCATTTATTAGTTTACACTAATACTTCTTTATTTTATTAGAAGACAATTAATTTTTATTGGTAAAACTAAATTAATAAATCATTCAAAATTAAATTATTTAAACTAGCTCCTGATAGGGACTTAGGAACGCTGTCAGGTAGCATTCGTTATCTTACTTAAAATTTAGGAAAAAACAACACATAATCATTTACTATTCAGAAGATAACTAGTGTTTTGGTAACAAGGTAAGTAACGTTGTAATCCAACATATAGGCGATAACACAGTGTTTAAGTAATACTGCCGCCTAACACCTAACTGATAACACAGTGCTTAAGTAACACTGCCGCCTAACACCTTACTGATAGCATAGTGTTTAAGTAACACTGCTGCCTAACACCTAACTGATAACACAGTGTTTAAGTGACACTGCCGCCTAACACCTAACTGATAGCATAGTGTTTAAGTAAAAGCATTACCTAAAACTTAGATGATAGCACAGTGCTTACGTGTTAGGTCTTTCTTATGTATGGATTGGATCTTCAAAGTCGGTCCCTGTTACACGTTTGCGATACATTTTAACAATAAGCAAACAGCACATAGTTCACTTGTATTAAAATAACACACAGTAAAACAAGTCAAACGTATATGAAAGTGCTCGTCACACAGTTAATTACCAGTTGTGTTCATATTTCTATATAATCGTCTTTTTTCGTCAAACTTCACACAGGGTTGTTATTTACTTAATAACACAATGGACAAGAAAAAGTATTCTTCTTTGCTCTGTTACAACAATGCAGTTGATGATATTTCATTTACGTTACACTGTTGGTTACCACACTTGTATCCACAGCTTTAAATAATTGCCACTTTTCATACAAAATGCAGATAAGGTGGTTTTAATTACTTCATAAAACAGTTAAGAAGACAATATTTTTTTCTCTAATTTGTTATTACAATATAGTTTGCGATAATTTTACTTTAAAAGTCACAACTATATGTATTTATGGTTAAACTCACAATCACAAGGTCTAAATTTTTCTATCTCCCTATAAAACTAACTCGTTATCTGTACAACGTACTCAAGCTACATTTTGTATGCGAATTTATAACCTGACAGAGGCCTAGAACATTCTACACATTACGAGATATTATGATGAAATAACAGTCAACCAGACAACAAGAAAACATAGAAGGCTCTAGTAACATGATACAATAATATAACAAATCACAATAATTGAACAACAAAACATATGATCGTGACACAGTTATATAAACAAACTTGTGCTAAACTAACGCCTTTGTCCTCCTCCGGTACAACTGTAAGTCTATGGATTTACAACGGTAAGATTAGGGGTTTGATTCCCCTCAGTAGACTCAGCAGATAGCCCGATGTGGGTTTGCTATAAGAATACACACACAGTAACGCCTTTAAAGAAAACTAAATTTACCAACTATGCTGTACTTAAAGCATCTAAATCATAACACTCACATCAACTGAAACAGTTGTGTGTATCTAACATTAAATAACATTTTCCTTCAACATCTAGATGATAACACAGTGCTTAAGTAACATTTTCGTCCAACATCTATGCGATAACATAGTTTTAAGTAACATAGTTGTCAAACATGTAGGGAATGAAACAGAATTTACGAAATGTTGTCATTAAACATCCAGGTGATAACTGTTTACTAAACAGCATATCGTAACATCTAGGTGATAAGATGGTGTTTGAGTATTATTGTCGTCTAACTTCTAGGTGATCAAATGGTTGTAAGTAATGAATAAAAACCACATAACCCAAGTGTGTTTGAAAGGTGGACCTTCCTTTTCAGGGTAAATTGGGAATGATTGTGTAACTAATATATGTATAAATGGAGTTAAGTAACATCAAGTAGCTCATCCGGTTTTCAGGAAATATCTGTTTGTTTACGTTGTAGCCATCTCATTTCCGGTACAATGTAGCTGATGGTAAGAGTATGTATGAGATGCTAAGGATATTTTAATTTATAAATGGCTAAATATAAGTATATTTAAAACTATACTTAAGTGTTTAAGTATACTGAAGGTGGCGCCTGTAGAGTGATTGAAAACGTTATATTATACTTATCAATTGATAAAAATATATAAACAAATATCTTTAACGAATAGTACGTTTTTAAAAAAATTCAGCTCTCATGTTACATGGAAAACAAAAAGAATAAATTTATATAAAAAACGCTCGTTTGGGCTGAAAACACTTTTACATAGAAGACCGAAGAAGGTCGAAACGTTGTTCGCTCTTCTATGTAAAAGTGTTTTCTCAGCCCAAACGAGCCGTTTTTGCATATAAATTTTCTCAACAAGTGGGTTTCTCGTCATCACTGAAAGAAAGAATAAAAATGGTTTTTCTGACACAGATACAACATTGATACATGTTCCGCTATGTGTATTAGTTTTAAGTCCCACTTCAATACCACTGAGGGTAACATTGATGATGGAATGATCAGGTTGGTCAAAGTGTTGGGAGATCTTTTTCAGTGTTGGTAGTAGACTTATGATTTGGGAGATCTTTTTCAGTGTTGGTAGTAGACTTATGATTTGGGAGATCTTTTTCAGTGTTAGTAGTAGACTTATGATTTGGGAGACCTTTTTCAGTGTTCGTAGTAGACTTATGATTTGGGAGATCTTTTTCAGTGTTAGTAGTAGACTTATGATTTGGGAGATATTTTTCAGTGTTAGTAGTAGACTTATGATTTGGGAGATCTTTTTCGGTGTTAGTAGTAGACTTATGATTTGGGAGATCTTTTTCAGTGTTAGTAGTAGACTTATGATTATGGAAACGATCTTTAAGAATTATTTGTTTCTATCCTACATAATTGGCTATGGTACAAGATAAAGGGTGTTTTTTGTTTCACAAGTTAGTTATTTGAATATTTTAAAGTTTCTCTGATTGTGTTTTCTAAAAACGAGTCAGTGATTTTAATGAACTTGTAGGTTTGACAACGAGCTTTACTGAAGTAATGACAACCATTTTTTGATAGGATGTAATTTAGTTTTGTGTGAATAAGGATATCTTTTAGAGTTTCTTTTTGGTGTTTTTTGGAAGAAGACAACGGTAACTTCAGGAAATGTCTGTTTAAGACAATCATTCAGTTATTTTTTTTACTGAATTCGTGAAACATTTCTGAGTTTAAACTAATTGATAATAATAAGATGAATTATATTTCAAAGTTTAGTATTGCTCTGATGTTCTTCCACTGAGTTTCATTAGTCTTTTTAGTTTGTCTGTTGATTTCGGTATCTTTATATCCTCTGAGTAGCATGGTTTGTTTTAGATCCTTTGTGTGTTTTCTATAGTATCTTTCATCCGAGCATATTTTCTTTATTTAAAAACTTGAGTGTAGGTAATGTTTAGTTTAGATCGTATGTTTTCTTATAGCAAAGCCACATTGGGCTATTTGCTATGTCCACCGAGAGAAATCGAACCCCTAATTTTAGCGCTATAAGTCCGAAGACTTACCACTTTCCCAGAAGGGGACGTTCAGTGTTAGAAGGATGATAGTTTTTATAATGAAGGAACTGTGGTCTGTCTGTTGGTTAACATACAAGTCAGTGTGTAAAATTCCGTCTTTTAGAAAAACTATGACGTCAAGAAAGTTGACCTTGGTAGGTGAGTAATCACACATAAACTTGATTGTTTTGTAAGAGGAGCTTGAATATGAAATACATTCAAGTGATTTAAGACCGGCTGTCCAGATGAAAAATATATGATCCATGTAGCATTTCCATGTATGATGTTTTATAGAGCTTAGTTGTAAAAACTTGTTTTCAATATTGAAAATTGTGATTTTCAATTTCCTCTGAAAAAGATAAACCCACCTTTCGAAAGTACTCGGGTTATAGGGGTTTATTTATTTATACCAAGACTTCCTGAACCCACGTGTTTTTCTATCATCATGAATAGTTTTAAGTAACATCACTGTGTGTGTGTTTTCATTCAGCAAAGCCACCTCAGGCTATCTGCTGAGTCCTCTAAGGAGAATCGAACCCCTGATTTTAGCGTTTTACTATCGGGGAACTGACTTCATTGTTAAAAGGTGTTTAAGTAGTGTCTCTACGACAGTGTTATCTAATAACACTTAATGTCAATAACTCTAAAACTTAAATATAGTGAGAATTGTAATACTTTTCCAACGTTATTTTGAAAACATAATATAACATTTTTTAAAACTTTATCATTTAAGTTTCAATGTCCTGTTTATCACATTGTCTATCATCCGTGGATATCACCGTGTTATACCGATCAAGTGGTGAATAACAAAATTAATTTATCATCTAATTTTCAATGTCCTGTTTAACACATTGTCTATCATCCGTGGATATCACCGTGTTATACCGATCAAGTGGTAAATAACAGAATTACTTTATGATCTAATTTTCAATGTCCTGTTTAACACATTGTCCATCACTCGTGGTCTTAGTAACCTTTTAAGTTTTCAAAGATATACTACTGTGAGCTGGGTATATTAACGTGTCTTATGATTCAGTTTGGTGAGAAATATTTATAAATAACACTTCTACATGCGCGTTTATTGCAGAAGAAGTATTGGAGGCCTACCAGCTGTACTACATAAGGTTTTCATCTGAAGTAACAAATGCACTGTTTTAATGTAATATCCTGTGGAAAAGAAGTTCTTTGTAGGCCTCTTAGTTATATCACATAGAATGTCTTCTAAAGTAACAACATTCAAGCTTTAACGTCACATCCGGTATTCTGGAGAGGAATAACACCAGTATATACAGACACAAAAATACATAAGTAGTTTTGGAGCCCACTTGTGCCCACATGCTAACTTTAGTTCTGAACCACGTCTGTACTTATCCTCGGTTATTCGTAGCTTTATTTCTAAAAAACGAACTATTTTAAATACCTCAAACAAGTTTACGATACAATAACTTTCAAGAACAATTGAGCTTTATATAGAAGCTTGAAAACAAAACTCCAATATATATATATATCAATCCTATATGAAAGACACGTTAATTAAACCATATAATACACGAGTTCTTATATACAGCATTAAAACTTCTTTTACTCTCTCTATATAAGCTCTCCGCTAGTACAGCGGTATGTCTCCGGATTTACAACGCTAAAATTAGGGATTCGATTCCCCTCGGTGGGTTGAGCAGATAGCCCTTTGTGGCTTTCCTGTACGAAAAACACACACACTCTCTCTATATATAAATATATATATATCAGTATTCTCTCAAGCTAAAACATAGTACAAACTAACCTTAACTACTAAAAATAACAAATGTTTTCTGACACGCAAGGCATTATGTTTAAAGTTCACAGACCTTCTGACAGACCAAAATGTTACACGGTTTAATTCTTTAAACCAAAATATAGCACGCTTTAGTATAGAAAAGTTAAAATATTGCAACTTATTTCAGTCCATTTCAAATCCACCGAAACTTATAACAATCAAGATAGAACAAACTTTAGTCCAAACAAACCACGTGAATTTTAATTAAGCAAAACTAACATCTGTTTTTATGTATCGTATATCCATCAACTTTTAGCTACTTTGAAATTTTCTACGTTATTTACTACAATCAAATTACAGCACACTTTAGTTTAATATAAATTTTATACAAATAACACATCAATCGGAATAACTAAATCTACAAATCTAAATATTCAATTCTGATGGCTACTGTTAAAAAGGTTATAGTATATAAAATGGAAAATGCATGTAAAATGCTCCCAGTATGAACACCTTTGTAAAGCACTTTGTTATGTGAAATGAAATGCAAGTATATGAGTGTGTTAAACCTTTTTATATTACTTTGTTGTGTGAAATGTAGTACAAGTATCTTAAAGTGTAGAATGTTGTAAAGCATGTGTGAAGTGGAATGTAAGTGTCTTAACGTACAATATAAAACATTTTACTGTATGAAATATATAAATACCTAAATGTTTCTAAAACGAAATATTCAGATAAATAAAATCGAATATAAATATCTCATTAAGATTTTATAAAATGTAATGTTTAATATATAAAGTGTAGTGGAAATTGTTTAATATATAAAGTGTAGTGGAGTGTTTTTTGTGAGTAAAGTATTATCAGTGATGTTTTCCTTTGTATTTTATTATAATTAAATCTACGTCTTCTGTGTCAGCACATAGTTCATTAACTATTGCTTTGGCAGGCTTTCAATGTTAGTTCTTCCTGGAGTTACGCAAGTGACATATTTAAATATTTATCTTAAACAAGAATACTTAGGCTGAAATAGGTCTTATAGCAACTAGACGTTGTATCGAGGGTTACGAGAACTATTATCAAGTATACAGAAGCGTATCTCGCAAGGAAAGTGAAATCAATCCATTCACTAAGGGTTTCTATTATTAGTAAATAGAGACAGCATTAAGTGCCATGAGGAACGTGTTTTTATGTCACTATATACGTTAACGCTTGTGTTAAGAAAAAAGTAGTGATGCTGTGACATAAAAAAACTACTTTAAGATTTAAGAGTTGTAAACATTACTGTTGGTCCAATCCTGGTTCTGGCTGACAGACGTGAAAAAAATGTTGTTACACTGGTATGTTCTTGATTCTAACTGAGAATCACCAACAGTAACAAATATAAGATTATTTGTTTCATCTTATTAGTTTATGCTGTTGAAAATTTAATTTGTTAATTAATTAACAAAGAAACGTATTATAATATTATTTTTTTACGTTTTTTGAAATTTTCTAAACAGTTAAATGTGAAGCCTTGAGACATTTTGTCACGAATTTCAATACAAGTAAAATGTTCTATTGAACAACAAAGCTCTTTTTGTTATTACTTTGTTAATGTTTGGACAATTTCCAGAATGAAGGAGTTACTTTATTTTTGACTTCAGGTATCGTCGAAACTGTATAAATATATATATCAAATGACATGACAAGATTTGGTAGACAATGATGAACGTATAATGGTGATAATATAAAAATGTTAATTTTTTTTTTAAAATTCAATCAGTAATCTTCTTGGTTTAATTATCATAAAGTAAATTATGGAAAAAAGTATTGGAATATAAAATATAAAAAAAAAAAGAGAAAAATAGGGTAATAAATTTTCAAAATCTTTTACTGAATGAGTGTAAAAAATACTAACACTTAAACACATACCGACAAGGGTCTCGTAACCTGAGGGTCACGGTAAACACACACCGACAAGAGCCTCGTAACCAGAGGGTCACGGTAAACACATACCGACAAGGGTCTCGTAACCTGAGGGTCGCTGTAAACACACACCGACAAGGGCCTCGTAACCAGAGGGTCACGGTAAACACATACCGACAAGAGCCTCGTAACCTGAAGATCGCGGTAAACACATACCGACAAGGGCCTCGTAACCAGAAAGTCACGGTAAACACATACCGACAAGGGCCTCGAAACCTGAGGGTCGCGGGTTCGAATCCCTTTCACACCAAATATGTTCGCACTTTCAGCCGTGTGGCGTTATAATGTGTCGCTCACTCCCACTATTTGCTGGTAAAGAGTAGCCCAAGAGTTGGCGGTGGGTAGTGATGACTAGTCGTCTTCCCTCTAGTTTTTCACCGATAAATTAGGGGCGACTAGAACAAATAACCCTCGTGTAGCTCGGTGCGAAATTAAAAAATAAAAATATTTATATTTTTCACTTTCATTTAATCTCTTTCTTATTTTATTTTTCAACAAAACATTAGTAAAGAAATGAATTATTCACAGATAATTTTAGATTAAACCTTTAAACATATTCAGTAAAGTTTTAGACTAAAATCAAGTGAGACAATACAATGAAGAGCTCATGAAACATGTTTCATATGAACTTCCTTTCCGAATTATTAAAAGTTTTTTTTTAAATTTCGATGTTTATTAAAACGTCATGAAAAGTTTTCACAATTTTTTTAAACCGAAATCTCTGATGGTCTTTAAATGTCTTTAAAGCGAGTGAGATATTATATTATATTATATTATATAGCTCTAACTGTAGGGTAAAATTGTAGAATGTTCATCATATTTCTACTGCTTCATAAAATAATCATAGTGCCTATTATCGTACTCTAATACTGTAATCTTACCTGCATTCAATCATAGTGCCTAATATCGTATACTAATACTCTAATCTTACCTGTGTTCAATCCTAGTGCCTAATACCGTACTCTAATCTTACTTGTGTTCAATCATAGTGTCTAATATCGTACTCTAATACTCTAATCTTACCTGTATTCAATCATAGTGCCTAATACCGTACTCTAATACTCTAATCTTACCTGTATTCAATCATAGTGTCTAATATCGTACTCTAATACTGTAATCTTACCTGTATTCAATCATAGTGTCTAATATCGTACTATAATACTCTAATCTTACCTGTGTTCAATCATAGTGTCTAATATCGTGCTCTAATACTCTAATCTTACCTGTGTTCAATCATAGTGTCTAATATCGTACTCTAATACTCTAATCTTACCTGTATTCAATCATAGTGTCTAATATCGTACTCTAATCTTACCTGTGTTCAATCATAGTGTCTAATATCGTACTCTAATACTCTAATCTTACTTGTGTTCAATCATAGTGTCTAATATCGTACCCTAATACTCTAATCTCACCTGTATTCAATCATAGTGCCTAATATCCTACTCTAATGCTCTAATCTTACCTGTTTTCAATCATAGTGCCTAATATCGTACTCTAATATACTCTAATCTTACCTGTATTCGATCATAGTGTCTAATATCGTACTCTAATACTCTAATCTTACCTGTATTCAGTCATAATGTCCAATATCGTACTCTAATCTTACCTGTATTCGATCATAGTGTCTAATATCGTACTCTAATACTCTAATCTTACCTGTATTCAATCATAATGTCCAATATCGTACTCTAATCTTATTTGTATTCAATCATAGTGTCTAATATTGTACTCTAATACTCTAATTTTACCTGTATTCTTCCCTTTCATCGTCAGCCATTTCTCACGTTTCAAAAATCTGTGTTCGAAATAGAAAATAATATATATATATATATATACACACACACACACATATATATATGTATGCTTTGTTGGTTATATAAAATTAACTTACAAGTTTAATATTTTCACTACCTACTCTAGACTTAATATATACATTTATCAAATTTGTATGAATATTACAGTAAGTGTTTTACAAGTTTCATTTGGTTTGAGTTAAATAACCAAGTTCACAGCATTCATCAAATTTTTCTCTCGATTATTCATAACTTCGAGCTCAAACTTTAGTTTATATTGTTATATCAGTTTTACATATTTTTGTTCCTAATCCTTTATCACAGGAATATCCGTGACGTAGAAGCCGCTCAAAATAATATTTGCTTATTTAACTCCACATGTGGAAAAAAAATATAAAACTACACTTCGTAAAAGAATACTGAACGGTTTGTATTTCCATAACATCAAACTGTGTGGTCACGTTGATCTCATTGTTTTAATTCTCATGGTTGTCGACAGGGAAGAGAAATAAAATATATAAGAACTTTTAGTTGTTGTTTTTTTCACTTATTAATAAGTAAGGCTTAAAAGCTTTAGTGTAAAATTTAAGTCTCAAGTAATAAACGCTGTCAGTGACCAAAACATTGTTATTCACTAACCAAAGGTTTAAGCAAAGTATCACTGAGCATGCTCGGTAAGTTGAATTCTTTGAGTAAAAGTGAAACACAAAATTTCGAGTAATAGGTTTACTAGTTCTACTGTAAACAACAAATAGATACATTTTACAAGTTCGTTTAGTTTTAAGGAACTTCAGGAACTGGAGTTAGTTCTCTGGATTACAGATGATTTTGGTATAACTTGCACAGAATAACTGAGCATTAAGTTCTATTTAAATACAGGTTGGAAGTTACCTTCCTATAGCAGCGAGTTTGTTCAACAATTTCATAAAGTCACATGATGAATAACCTTTATACCTTTAGAGGTCACTTGGCTTAAACACTGACCATTAACTTTTCTTACAACGGCTTAAAAACTTATTTGTATGTGTACACTTTGGTCTTTGTAGTTTGTGGGTTAAGGCGATCGACTCGTACTCTGAGGGTCGCGGGTTCGAATCCCCGCCGTACCAAACATGTTTACCCTTTCAGCTCTGGGGGCGTTATAATCCCACTAGTTGTGAGTAAAAGAGTAGCTCAAGAGTTGGCGGTGGGTAATGATGACTAGCTGCCTTCACTCTAGTCTTACACTGCTAAATTAGGGACGGCTACCGCAGATAGTCCACGAGTGGCTTTGCGTGAAATTCAAAAACAAACAAACAGATAATCCTTTCTTCAAGCACAAACTGACTACAGGAGTTTTCAAAGATGAGTTGAACTTTACTTTTAAGCAATATTTCAGTATAAGAGCTCAGAACCAGTTGTAATACAACTTAGCCTCGTAGAGGGAACAACATTTATTTATGGACTCATTAAAAATAAAGTACGCGAGTTAGAAGCGACGATCAATGGCATTCTTTAAGTAAGGCCATCTACAAGAGTCACTTTTAATTTAATAGTTCTATCCAAATTTAACTAGAAGTAAGCGTCAAGTTGTTTAAGTCGAACATCTAAGTGTTAACTAAATGCAGGGGTCAAGTTTTTTACAGTATTTTCGATCTAATTACTTGTATAGCTTTGTCTTTGGTAAGAGTTTCACTCTAATAAACCTAAACATGATGAAGTTAAGACTGCATAAATTAATTAATAGCTTATTTACTTAGTTTTTAGTTAAGTATTGATAAAATTAAAGTTGTTTTAAATAAACACATCACGACTGAAGTTCTTGATTTAATTTTAAAATTATTTCTTCACGATGTTTTTTAGAAAACTGAATGCTAACATTTCCTGAAGAATTATATAATTATTTATATATTTACATAATTATATTATTCTAAAATATCATACAAATGTTTAGTTGTTATTACTAATATAAGCGCATTAATAACTGTATTGAACACCAGGGGTGCTGTATGCATGTGTATGTGAATTGGTGTACGTATATGTATAATATAATAAATCCCTAAGCTACATTGTACAAACAATTCAAGCACTCTTTGTCAACATGCCTTTCAATCACTATTAGTTATTGTTCTCCAGTAGCTCGACATTAAGACTCCAGGCCCTAAGACGCTAAAGGGCGGGTTTCGATACCCGTGGTCAGCAAAGTACAGACTGTCCATCATTGTGTAGCTTTGTTATTAATGACAACAACCAATACACTTATATAACGCCAAAACAGTATATTCGTAAATAATACTGATATCTTTAAGCAAGCTGTTTACCATTGTCGATGTTGTTGTCCTGTTTTTAAAGGATTGTCGATGTTGTTTTTAAGGGATTGTCGATGTTGTTGTATTGTTTTTAAGGGATTGTCGATGTTGTTGTATTGTTTTTAAAGGATTGTCGATGTTGTTGTCCTGTTTTTAAGGGATTGTCGATGTTGTTGTGTTGTTTTTAAGGGATTGTCGATGTTGTTTTTAAGGGATTGGCGATGTTGTTGTATTGTTTTTAAGGGATTGTCGATGTTGTTGTATTGTTTTTTAGGGATTGTTTTGGGTCTTCAAATTTACTGAAACTGTTACGTTTTACTAATCAGTGGAGGAAGTTAAAATTGATTTGGTTTTTATCGACCACAAAGAACAAAAACCAACTAACCTCCTACTAAGGTGGAAGCTATTCGGTCGGATTAGATGCACCGAGACAGACTAGATGAGCAGGTCTGGTAAACGAAGACCCAGGCTAACCTCCAAGCTTCAGGCAGTCCACCTCTATCGGCCACCTCTGTCTACTGATCTGTTACATGTGTTGTACGTCTCTTCACACCCTCAGTTTCTATTTAGAGAACAGAGCGGCTCCTTCTATGATTCTGAGTTAAACTACCCTCCTAAAACCGAATCACTTCCCTTGGAATAAATGGACTTGTCAAGCCTTACGAAATCAATGTTGAGAGCCTTACCATGTGTAATAATCCCTCTTGTAGCTCTACATACACTCCAACAAAATGTTTTCAAGCCTGGGCACCTCCGAAAGCCTTATTTGGCCAGAGTGTAATAAGAGAGCACAATGCCACTCACTCCTGTCTATATTCAATCAGACAAAGCAGGACAAATAGAATAGATACGTCTAAAAATTTTAAGCGATAAGACTTTGACTACCAATTTTCATCGCATCTTAATACGACTTATTATGGAAAGGAAAAACAAATCTTGTCAATAAACCCTTCTGTTTTAAAACAAATTAAACACACACACACATATATATATATATATATTGTACTTTATACTCGAGCGCCCTGTCTGTTACTATAAATATACTCAAAGTCGAGACTTCGTACAGACACGCTAGACAATGGAACGTTTTCGGACACTCACAAATATCGTTTTTAAAACCATTGTCTCTCCACCATTAACAATAAAGCTTCGTTTATTTACAAACCATTAGAAAGTAAAGACGCCCACTTTTGACTCTACAAACTAAACAAAGAACGATTTACAATTTTAATCTTTTCGAAAGTGGAATAAATGTTCTGTTAACCAAATACATATTCTTATGTTGTTTTTTTTAAATTATTTTGAGTTAGTGCAAAGGTTTAAATTGGTGGCTTACAACCAGAACTTATAAACTACCGTATTTCAATGTTGACAACTCATATTTATAAAATGACTTAACTCTATTATAGAAACACTAACTCAATACCTTTCTCTTTTTTACCGGAAGCTGCTTACCAGATGACAAAAGTTTTGATGTTATAACATTATGTAGCTATGCTCTAAATGAGATATTAGATTAAAAGTATTTATGAAATCGACTTTAAAGACAATACACGACATTCTTAACGTGGTTCTATCTCACCTATTAAAAAAAGTCTTTTCAAAGTAAAATGTTACTTCGTGGGCTTTGAATATCACCTGCACTCATGAGTCCCTTGTAGGCCCGGCATGGTCATGTGGTTATGATACTCGACACGTAAGTCGCGAGTTTGAATCCCCATCACACCAAACGTGGGGCGTCATAATGTGACACGGTCATTCCCACTATTCATTGGTTCAAGAGTAGCCCATGAGTTGTAAGTGGCTGGTGATGACTAGCTGCCTTCCCTCTAGTCTTACGCTATTAAATTAGAAACGGCTAGCGCAGACAGCCCTGGTGTAGCTTTGCACGAAATCCAAAACAAAGAAACAAACAAATACTGTTAGTTTGGAGAATTATCCAATGTTTGCAGAAATATTTCTAGACTTTTACATTTTCTAATACCTTCGTAGTTTGTTTGTGGTTAAGCACAAAGCCGCACAATCATCTCATGCCGAGCCACGAAGAGTAAAGAACGAAGCTAAGAAATATGACTGTTTGATGTCAGATCTACCGACATTTTTATAGAACGAACCAAAGTACAAACAATGATCAGTGAACGTGTGTTTTTCAGTTATGATGGCCCGGCATGGCCAGGTGGGTTAAAGCGTTCGACTCGTAATCTGAGGGTCGCCCTTTCAGTCGTGAAAGAGTTATAATATGACTGTCAATCCCACTATTCGTTTGTAAAAGAGTATCCCGAGTTGGCGTTCAGTGATGATGACTAGCTGCCTTCCCTCCAGTTTTACACATCAAAATTAGGGACGACTAGCGCAGATATCTCCCATGTAGCTTTGTGCAAAATTTCAAAACAAACAAACAAACTTTCAGTTATCATCCTATGGCTTAAAAATACTTGTCGAGTTGCAATATGATGATTGCAGGTTCGAACCTCCGTCACACCTAATATATTCGTCCTGTCAGCTCAAAACGAACAACACACAATAATATATTTCATCCTAGTTTAGTTTCCTCATCTCGTAATTCATACGTTTAGTTTACATAATTCATTATGGCAACTTTGTTTTTTACCTAATAAATGTATAACTTTCTTCCACAATTATCGTCACCCGCTGGTACAGCGGTAAGTCTACGGATTTACAACGCAAAAATCAGGGGTTCGATTTCCCTCGGTGGACTCGACAGGCAACTCGATGTGGCCTTGCAATAAGAAAAATACTCTAACACACACCACAATTATTCTTGACCATCAAATTACACTGCACAACAAAGTTTTTGCTTCTTGAACACTGTTGGGTGTTCCTTATAAATTTTTGGCTGCTGATCACGAAAGTCACATCCAAATTTGCCCATCACGTACCGTTTTATCGAAATCTTCAGTTTCACCAGGACATTGCTACAATGGAAAAACGATATCAGGGCAACTGGAATCCGTCAATGCTTGCTGACTACTGTTGGACACTGCAACGTGATGCACCGGACATTAAATACAAACGAAAATCAAGAGTAAAACACTTTTAATTATGTTGAACTTAATAGCGTATTAGAAACATAAACGCAATTAAATACGTTATTGCCGGTAAACAGTTAACTGTCTATTTCTCAGAGTTCCTACGTGATGAAGCAAAACCAAAACTATATTTGTGCATACCCACCAGGTACCTGTCACAATCAGCAAAAACTTTTCAGGAAGCAAAACTTTTTAAAAAAACTGTTGTGCAGTGTTATTTTCTTTAGTTGTCCATGGTTGTGGCACCAAACAATAATTTAAAAATACTTTCATTAATTAACTCTCTTTAAACGCCACTTCTTCTTCATATTTTCTGGTTAATTACTTGTAGTTTTCTACTATGCCCGTTTTGTGCTAGATTTATTACTTGCATTATGTATACTCTGCTAATGAAAACCGTCAGTTGCACAGCGGAATGTCTGCAGATTTACACCGCCAGAAATCGGATTGCGACATCCGTGGTGGGCAGAGCACACGTAGCCCATTGTGTAACTTCGTGCTCAGTGTTTCTTCTTCATCCTTGAAATTTGCCCTGATGTTAGAGTTATGGGCGTTCTCAAAAATATAAAGTCCTAGTACTATTCAAGTGATAAGTTTTCTATAACTTCCATTTATCGCCTTAAATAATAAAACTTCCTTCTTTGACGAATAATATACCGACAACAGTTTCCGATGGAGTCACACCTGCGTTTTATCTGGCTAATTTAATTATCATAAATCTGACAGGGTATTGTTTTCTTCCAGTATTATTAGTTTATAATTATTTTAACTTTATTTTTCTAATTACTATTATCATATTATTTTAAATAGTTTAACATGTCATGAAATGTTTCGCACTATTTTTTCTGCTATTATATTACTTATTTCTATGTTTATTGCGTTAACATTTTTCTTATGGTGTTTCTAACAACACGAGGATCAAACCTGATATTCCCTGCCATTTTTGTTGGCCAGTATTTTATCCAAGGATGTTGATTCAAGCAAAGTTAAATTCTAATCACCAGTTCATACTGCTAGAGT
Source organism: Tachypleus tridentatus (assembly GCF_004210375.1). Lineage (NCBI taxonomy): Eukaryota > Metazoa > Arthropoda > Merostomata > Xiphosura > Limulidae > Tachypleus > Tachypleus tridentatus. Next base: position 5,994,778 of record NC_134825.1, on the reverse strand, counting down.
TGGCTGTACTGTCACTTGGTATTATCATGAACGTCTGCCATACTTGGCTCTGTTACACTACCTCGTGATATGTCTTCATTGGAGCCTATATGTTGTTATGACCTCTGTGTCACTAATTACGTCATCATGCCAAGCGAAAAATCTATACTTTATCCTCTGTATGTTAAATATAGTCATCCCAAAAATATCCCATTGTTTCTTTTATCCTTCCTAGATGACTTCTTTTTAAATGATAATACATACTAAACTAATAAATAATCAGCTTTCATATCCTTTTCCTTGTTCTATGAATTTACTATTACACTTTTTTGTTCATCAATAACAGAGGTTAAAAGTAAACCTCCTTCATAATCATTATTTTCCTTACATATCTCATTTTTTAAAATTGTTAGCTCTGAATTAAGTCTTCTATTATAAACCTTCTCAATGTATTTAAAATCAAATGTTTTCTACCTCGTCTGTGTATCGAGTCTTCTATTCTTTTATTCTTTAATACATTCAAATTAGAATATTTTCTACCTGATCTGTGTATCGAGTATTCTATTTTAATCTTCTTTAATACATATAAATTGGAATGTTTTCTACCTGGTCTGTGTATCGAGTATTCTATTGTAATCTTCTTTAATACATTTAAATTAGAATGTTTCCTACGTGATCTGTGTATCGAGTCTTCTATTGTAATCTTTTTTAATACATTTAAATTAGAATGTTTTCTACCTGGTCTCTGTATTGAGTCTTCTATTCTATTCTTGCTTGTTTGTAACTTCAAAGTCATAATTTTATAAATTGTTCATTTGTTGTTATTTTTTTGAGTTTCGTGCGAAACTGCCCGAGGGGTAGCAGCTCTAACCATTCTGAATTTAAGAGTGATAGTTGAGAAGGAAGGCACTTAGTCCATATCATCCACCGACAATTCTTGGACTATTCGTTTTACCAACAAAAGCGGGAATGATCGTGTTATTATAACGTCCCTATGGCTAAAAAGCCGAACTCGTGATTTGGAATCTCGAGTCGTACTATTACAGTTTGTTTTAGGAACGATTAACTTGTCAAATTAAACAATGGTTTGGGTAAATGATCTTAAGGGTAATTTATGGTATATAGCCCTCGTGTAGCTTTGGACGAAATTCAAAATACAAACAAAATGCACTTTACTAAAGTCTGATTTACGCTCTTGTACTGTAAAAGTTACTATTATTTACACTTATAACCTTTACAGCCATCGGGTCTTCATACAAAATTATACTAACACACGTGATTATTCTGTTACCCTTGCTATTTCTTCACTTTACTTAAATACCACAATATTGGCATTAATAACAAATTGACTTTATCTCACATATTTCTCTAATTCTAATAACATTACAGGCATACGTTTTAACAAATTTACCTGAACAGCAGTAAAGTCATATGAAGAAGGTGTGTATCTAGACCTAACTACAGTGTTGTTATTCTTACCAACATTAATTTCAGTGTTATTCTCATTACTAACGCTAAGTTCGGTATTATTTTTCTTACAAACACTAAGTTCAGTGTTGTTCTAATTACTAACACTACGTTCAGTGTTGTTCTCAACTAACACTAAGTTCAGTGTTGTTCTCTTCAGTTCTCCTGCATACATCTAGCCATATCTGTTTTCCAACAGTATCACCAGTGTAATGCATCACAAAGAAGAATGACATTCTTATTGTGTTATGGTGTTATAGCTTTTTTTACTCCTGTGTTATTACTGTTGCATCCGATTGCAAGACTGAGGGAAAGAAATGTTTTATTCCCGAGCTGAACTAGGAGTCTGAACCTTTGTTTTATTCAATATTAATGCCTTTGGTAATGTATGTCTGTATTAAAGTCTCTTGGTGTTCCATACTGCATGTTTCTAAATCCATATCCCTGCATGTTTAAAATGAATAATCAAGGTTAGAAATCTTTAACGTCCGATAAAACACTAAACTTTTGTATCACTTTAACCTTGTTGTAAAATCTGAAATGTCCTTTCACGTGTTGTCTTACAATGTTGGATTTTTGTAAACTGATCTGAAGTTAGCAGAGAAAATATAACGTTTGATTAACATGTGACGTTCTACATATATATATATATATGTGTGTGTTCTCTCCATCTTTGTTTAACTGTCAGTGAAAGTTCTCTCGCGTTGTGCACATCTGATATGTCAACTCATATTCACGGATCTAAATCTAGACATTTCTATAACTTCTGAAGTGAGTCATTTTTATTCTAGTTTTATAGTGTTTTATAAAAGTTTTGAAATTTGAAGCTTTGTCTAGTTTTCTTTGTTCTTGTTTTCGTCAACTACAACCATAGCTTATATCACTACAACCATAGCTTATATCACTACAACCATAGCTTATATCGTTACAACCATAGCTTATATCACTACAACCATAGCTTATATCACTACAACCATAGCTTATATCACTACAACTATAGGTTATATCGCTACAACCATAGCTTATATCGCTACAACCATAGCTTATATCACTACAACCATAGCTTATATCACTACAACCATAGCTTATATCGCTACAACCATAGGTTATATCGCTACAACCATAGCTTATATCACTACAACCATAGGTTATATCACTACAACCATAGCTTATATCACTACAACCATAGCTTATAGCCCACATTCACTTGTTTCCATTCTCTTCTAACCACATGCCATTTCAACTGTGTTTCACTTGACTTACTTTGTGACTCCTAGTTTACCAATGTTTATATGTGGTACCACTTGTTTACAAAGTTAATCTCAGAATCTCTGGCCTGATATACTTATCTTTTAAAGGTATATTCTTTTAATTACTTCTATCAAATCTACCATTCATGCTGGTAATGTATTAGTATAATACACATTAAATATTATCAAAGTGCTTAATAATAGTTTCCTGCAGTCAGACTTGAATGTTACTAATAGTGTTAACTATTATTTAACTTTCTTTATGTTATGTTCTTCTAACCTAACACGTTCTTCTCTTCTGTGTTATCATGCTTATTTCTTTTACTAAATGTTCATGGTTTCATTGGTCTGTTCTTTACTGGATCAACATGAAGGTCAAGTCTCAGCTCATCGTACACCCTTATAAGTCTCTTAGTCTCACCTAATATTTCATTTCGTTACCAGTTTATCGTACACCCTTATAAGTCTCTTAGTCTCACCTAATATTTCATTTCGTTACCAGTTTATCATACACCCTTATAAGTCTCTTAGTCTCACCTAATATTTCATTTCGTTACCAGTTTATCGTACACTCTTATAAGTCTCTTAGTCTCACCTAATATTTCATTTCGTTACCAGTTTATCATACACCCTTATAAGTGTCTTAGTCTCACCTAATATTTCATTTCGTTACCAGTTTATCGTACACCCTAATAAGTCTCTTAGTCTCACCTAATATTTCATTTCGTTACCAGTTTATCGTACACCCTTATAAGTCTCTTAGTCTCACCCGATATTTCATTTCGTTACCAGTTTATCGTACACCCTTATAAGTCTCTTAGTCTCACCTAATATTTCATTTCGTTACCAGTTTATCATACACCCTTATAAGTCTCTTAGTCTCACCTAATATTTCATTTCGTTACCAGTTTATCATACATCCTTATAAGTGTCTTAGTCTCACCTAATATTTCATTTCGTTACCAGTTTATCGTACACCCTTATGTCTCTTAGTCTCACCTAATATTTCATTTCGTTACCAGTTTATCATACATCCTTATAAGTCTCTTAGTCTCACCTAATATTTCATTTCTGTTACCAGTTTATCATACATCCTTATAAGTCTCTTAGTCTCACCTAATATTTCATTTCTGTTACCAGTTTATTGTACACCCTTATAAGTCTCTTAGTCTCACCTAATATTTCATTTCGTTACCAGTTTATCATACATCCTTATAAGTGTCTTAGTCTCACCTAATATTTCATTTCGTTACCAGTTTATCGTACACCCTTATGTCTCTTAGTCTCACCTAATATTTCATTTCGTTACCAGTTTATCATACATCCTTATAAGTCTCTTAGTCTCACCTAATATTTCATTTCGTTACCAGTTTATCATACATCCTTATAAGTCTCTTAGTCTCACCTAATATTTCATTTCGTTACCAGTTTATTGTACACCCTTATAAGTCTCTTAGTCTCACCTAATATTTCATTTCGTTACCAGTTTATCATACATCCTTATAAGTGTCTTAGTCTCACCTAATATTTCATTTCGTTACCAGTTTATCGTACACCCTTATAAGTCTCTTAGTCTCACCTAATATTTCATTTCGTTACCAGTTTATCGTACACCCTTATAAGTCTCTTAGTCTCACCTAATATTTCATTTCGTTACCAGTTTATCATACATCCTTATAAGTCTCTTAGTCTCACCTAATATTTCATTTCGTTACCAGTTTATTGTACACCCTTATAAGTCTCTTAGTCTCACCTAATATTTCATTTCGTTACCACTTTATCATACATCCTTATAAGTGTCTTAGTCTCACCTAATATTTCATTTCGTTACCAGTTTATCGTACACCCTTATAAGTCTCTTAGTCTCACCTAATATTTCATTTCGTTACCAGTTTATCGTACACCCTTATAAGTCTCTTAGTCTCACCTAATATTTCATTTCGTTACCAGTTTATCATACACCCTTATAAGTCTCTTAGTCTCACCTGATATTTCATTTCGTTACCAGTTTATCATACATCCTTATAAGTCTCTTAGTCTCACCTAATATTTCATTTCGTTACCAGTTTATTGTACACCCTTATAAGTCTCTTAGTCTCACCTAATATTTCATTTCGTTACCAGTTTATCGTACACCCTTATAAGTCTCTTAGTCTCACCTAATATTTCATTTCGTTACCAGTTTATCGTACACCCTTATAAGTCTCTTAGTCTCACCTAATATTTCATTTCGTTGCCAGTTTATTGTACACCCTTTACATCTCTTAGCCTCACCCAACATTTTTTTACATTACTACTAACTTTAAGCTTTATCCACTATATTTATTTGTATGGACCTGTTGGTACAATCATCCTTGTCTACTACAAAACAGTGTGGGAAAGGAATTACTCTTTCGGTTTTTTGAGCTAGAGACTGACATAGCACAAAACACAGAACACAGGTTATAGAAGTGTTAACAATCACTTACCTACATTTAAAAGTGTTCACATCTAACAAAATAACTTCTGTAGGAAGATTCTATGAAGTAAAAAAGAAAACGTTACAAATAACTAGCGAGAATGTTGTATCTATTATTCTTCGTTTCAAAACCGAGAACGTTTAAAGCACCACACATCTATTTTAATAGTTTTAGCTCAGTCATTCTAACTACAACAAAGTGTTACCAAACTCATATCGTTGTGATGAAGTTTAGATGTTCACTTCTTCTATCCAAGAAATAAACTATAAGACAGAAGATTTCTCTAAAAGCCGCATATAAAAACTATCTTTACAAGTAATTAAATGTATTATTATGGTCTAAATCACTTAAACACATTAATATTAAAAATACAGCTGTGCTTTAAGAAAAAAAGTAACTTAACATAATCTTAACAACTGAAAGAAACAGTTGCATGTAAGGAACATCCATAAGAGCTGAAATTCGACATGTCTTATCGTATATCTGTACTTATAGAAACTTGTATGGATACTACATTTTGTGAATTACATACGTTTCTTTTTCTAAGCTTTCAACGTTCGGTGAGCGAATCTAAATAATAAGCTTATTTTATCACCTACACAACAACGAACACTTTAACTACACAATTATTTTAAATATATTTAGTAAATAGCCGTTCTCACAATTTCAGAAATCTTACCCTTTTAATTACCATGAGTTATCTGGGTAACGAAACTTTGTAAAATGGATGGCAACAGTCTGTTGTGGGGACACAAGCGTAGAGAATGTCTTCTGAAGACGAAAGGTGGAATATATTCGAAACGTCGGCCTCTACACTTGTGTCTCCACAACAGGCAGTTGCCCTCCATTCTACAACGTTTCATAATGAATACTCTGTCTAAACAATCTATCCAAAAAACAACCTATCTGCATAGTAACCTAATTCTAATTTTTGTTACCATGAACTACATGCATAGTAACCTGTTCATGAAGTGAGTAGAGGCCTACGTTTTGGTACTGCGATTTTACGATATAAGTATCGACAGCCATTTTGTTACTGTAATACTACTTAATGTTGAACTAATGTCAGTATTTGTGTCATTATAGACCTTCTGTATGGGGGTCTAATGACATAAATATTATGTTTTATTCTTATCTTGTTACTGTAATACTACTTAATGTTCAACTAATGTCTGTATTTATGTCATTCTAGACCTTCTGTATGGGAGTATAATGAGATAAATATTATGTTTTATTCTTATTTTGTTACTGTAATACTACTTAATGTTGAACTGATGTCAGTATTTATGTCATTCTAGACCTTCCGTATGGGGATCTAATGAGATAAATATTATGTTTTGTTCTTATTTTGTTACTGTAATATTACTTAATGTTGAACTAATGTCAGTATTTATGTCATTATGGACCTTCCGTATGGAGATCTAATGAGATAAATATTATGTTTTGTTCTTATTTTGTTACTGTAATACTACTTAATGTTGAACTAATGTCAGTGTTTATGTCATTTTAGACCTTGTGTATGGGGATCTAATGAGATAAATATTATGTTTTGTTCTTATTTTGTTACTGTAATACTTCTTAATGTTGAACTAATGTCAGTATTTATGTCATTCTAGACCTTCTGTACGGGGGTCTAATGAGATAAATATGTTTTATTCTTATTTTGTTACTGTAATACTACTTAATGTTGAACTAATGTCAGTATTTATGTCATTCTAGACCTTCCGTATGGGGATCTAATGAGATAAATATTATGTTTTGTTCTTATTTTGTTACTGTAATACTACTTAATGTTGAACTAATGTCAGTATTTATGTCATTTTAGACCTTGTGTATGGGGGTCTGATGCGATAAATATTATGTTTTATTCTTATTTTGTTACTGTAATATTACTTAATGTTGAACTAATGTCAGTATTTATGTCGTTCTAGATCATCTGTATGGGGGTCTAATGAGATAAGTATTATGTTTTATTCTTATTTTGTTACTGTAATACTACTTAATGTTGAACTAATGTCAGTATTTATGTCATTATGGACCTTCCGTATGGGGATCTAATGAGATAAATATTATGTTTTGTTCTTATTTTGTTACTGTAATACTACTTAATGTTCAACTAATGTCTGTATTTATGTCATTCTAAACCTTCTGTATGTGGGTCTAATGACATAAATATTATGTTTTATTCTTATTATGTTACTGGAATACTACTTAATGTTGAACTAATGTCAGTATTTATGTCGTTCTAGATCTTCTGTATGGGGGTCTAATGAGATAAATATTATGTTTTATTCTTATTTTGTTACTGTAATATTACATAATGTTAAACTAATGTCAGTATTTATGTCATTCTAGACCTTCCGTATGAGGGATTTATAAAGATAAATATTATGTTTTATTCTTATTTTGTTTCTGTAACACTATTTAATGTTGAACTAATGTCAGTATTTATGTGATTCTAGACCTTCCGTATGGGGGATCTAATAATATAAATATTATGTTTTATTTTTATTTTGCATGAATTGTAAACCAATGATTTAAATCCTATGGTTGTTGTTTTTATTCATCCATTTTATCAAATAAGCTCACATTTAGGATTGTTGTTATTGTTATTTTGAATTAAGCACAAAGCTACACAATGGGCTATCTTTGCTCTGCCCACCACGGGTATCAAAACCCGGTTTTTAGTATTGTATTTCCGCAGACATACCGCTGAGCTACTGGGGGTCCACATTTAGGAAGGATACGTATTAGTATTATCTCACGAAGACATATTCACATCGAGTATTTAGAGATTCTAAGACAGGCCTTCAAAGAAAAATATTATAAACCGCAGGTGTATGTGTTTGTGTGTTTTCTTTTACCAAAGTCACATCGGGCTATTTGATGGGCCTACCGAGTGGAATCGAACCCCTGATTTTAGCTTTCTAAATCCATAGCTTTACTAAGGTACTAGCGGGAAGCAAACCGCAGGTGACCAATAGAAAATTGGCAGTATTTGGTTCCGTTAACATCACAAGTTTGTAACGATAGTTCATTGACAAATAGCTTGTTTCTTTGTGTTATTCTTTAGTGAAACAGTACCTTAAGAGTTGGTGGTGTATGGTGACGAGTAGCTTTACCTTTCTTCTCATTTTCACTAGTAAATTGGGACTGTTATTGCAAGTAGCACTCGTGCAGCTTTGCGCGAAATTCGAAACTAATAAAACTTCTGAGCTACAAGAGAGGTTGAGGGGCAGAGTACTGGAAGGAAACAACACAGATTCTAAGTCTTTAATGTTCAAGATATAAACTACATTGTTTATTCGAATTCACATTTGTCATTAGAGTAGAAAGTGTGCAGAAAAAAAGAAAGTAAACGTGTTGATCAAAATGGAAGATAAATTATTAAACTGAAAGTAAAAATAATTGAATATTAAAGTTTAGAGAAGTAGAATAATTAACCATCAAAGTAGTGTCAGCTCTTATAGTTTACCAGTCACGTGTACACAAGCTTAAAACAGTTCTGTCTTGATGTGACCATCGGTGGCAAAAATGTTTGCTAACAAGAGACTTATCAGATCGTCCACAAATGAATTATACTACAACATGTACAGAGTATCCCAACAAAATGTATACACACTTTGAATGATTATAACTCACTCAAACTTTCTTTTTTTACAAGTGCAACTGATTTGAAGTAATGGTGGAAGCAAGACTAAGCTTTGATAAAAGGAAATTTATCTTAAAGTGTTACTAGAAGTGTGAGAACATAGCTGAAGTGTAAAGAGGGTTTAGAAGGTAGTTTCAAACAGATCCACCAACGTGGTTCACCATTATTCGCATCAGAGATAAGTTTGAAACAAATGGAACTGTTCAAGACATTCATAAAGGGCATTCTGGAAGTCCGCAGTCGTCCACCAGTCCCACACTAGAAGCAGATCTGTTGGAAAGTCTCCACCGGTCTCAAATAAAATCTGTTCGGCAAACAGTCCTTGAGACAGGAATTTCAAAATCGAGCATCCATCGCATGTTGAAGCATGTTCATTGGAAAAGTTTTATTCTGGCATTAGTCCACACACCAGTGAAGATGATCCTGACAGTAGAGTTGAATTTTATGAGTGGTACCTTATAAACTCTGCAGAGGATACACAGTTTCCAAACAGGATTGTCTGGTTGAACTATGTGAGTGATACCTTATAAACTCTGCAGAGGATACACAGTTTCCAAACAAGATTGTCTGGTTGAATTATGTGAGTGATACCTTGTAAACTCTGCATAGGATACACAGTTTCCAAACAAGATTGTCTGGTTGAATTATGTGAGTGGTACCTTATATACTCTGCAGAGGATACACAGTTTCCAAACAAGATTGTCTGGTTGAATTATGTGAGTGGTACCTTATAAACTCTGCAGAGGATACACAGTTTCCAAACAAGATTGTGTGGTTGAATTATGTGAGTGGTACCTTATAAACTCTGCAGAGGATACACAGTTTCCAAACAAGATTGTCTGGTTGAATTATGTGAGTGGTACCTTATAAACTCTGCAGAGGATACACAGTTTCCAAACAAGATTGTCTGGTTGAATTATGTGAGTGATACCTTGTAAACTCTGCAGAGGATACACAGTTTCCAAACAAGATTGTGTGGTTGAATTATGTGAGTGGTACCTTATAAATTCTGCAGAGGATACACAGTTTCCAAACAAGATTGTGTGGTTGAATTATGTGAGTGGTACCTTATAAACTCTGCAGAGGATACACAGTTTCCAAACAAGATTGTCTGGTTGAATTATGTGAGTGGTACCTTATAAACTCTGCAGAGGATACACAGTTTCCAAACAAGATTGTCTGGTTGAATTATGTGAGTGGTACCTTATAAACTCTGCAGATGATACACAGTTTCCAAACTAGATTGTCTGGTTTTAATTTTTGAGCGGTTCCTTATAAACTCTGCAGAGGATACACAGTTTCCAAACAAGATTGTCTGGAGTGATGAGATCACATTTAAGTTAAATGGCTCAATTATTCACCACAATTGCACATACTGGGCACTTCAGAAGCCACATGTTATGGTTGAACACCACGTAAACTTACCAGGGTTACAGTGTGGTGTGAATTATCAGCTTTGGGTGTAATTGGACCATTCTTTTTCGAAAACACATTCACTGATCTTGTTTATCTGAATCTGTCGTGCCACGCATTCGAGAGGAATTTGGAGATGAGGAGTCTTATTTCCAGCAAGATGGAACACCTCCCCACTTCTATCGTAATGTGAGGGCCTGTCTTGACAAACAGATGGATTGGGCGAAGAGGAAGCACTGAATTTCCACCACATTCACCAGATCTCACACCTCTGGCCTGTTCACCAGACCTCACACCTCTGGCCTTTTTTTTTATGCGGATATGTCAAAGATAAGGTTTATAGCACAAAACCTGCAACAATCAATGAGCTGAGAGCAGCAATTGCAAGAGAATGAGCCCAAATACGAAGTTTGCAATTCCATCTGTCCGCATTATCAGCAGTGCCCGGATCAGTATGGTCATCAGTTCGAACACCTACGATAACTCAAAAGATTCTACACTTGTCTTTTTGGATTATAAAACCTAGATATATCTTAATACACATTGTATTTATAATAATTCAAAGTGTATATACATTTTTGGGACACCCTGTAGATTGGTTGTTTTCATTAAAAATACTGATTATATTAGTATATAAAGTATGTTTGTTTTTTTTTTTTCGCACGAAGCTACACGAGAGCTATCTGCGTTAGCCGTCCCCAATTTAGCAGCGTAAGACTAGAGAGTCATGTCATCCGCTGCCAACTTTTGGGCTATTCTTTTAACAGCGAATAGTTGGACTGACCATAACATTCTAACGCTGAAAGGGCAAGCATGTTTCGTGTTACGGGATTCGAACTCGCGACCCTCAAATTACGAGTCGAGCGCCTTAACCATCTGGCCATGCCTGGCTTAGTATATAAAGAACTATTATTTTTTGTTTTCATTTATTGTTATTATTATAACTTTACTGATTTGTTTTGCATTGTTAGCTTAATATATATATTCTGAACAATTAAAATATTCTAATCTGGCCAAACCTTTGTAAGATATTATTGGAATTATGGATGAAAATGTTGTTATCAGCGAACGTAACTGAGTGATAAAACGATGTAAAAAGTCATTGTAAACCGGAACGAAAGATAAGTAAATATCATTACCGATAGGCAGGTCGATTCTGAGTATAGCTCTAAGTATATAGCTAACACTGATCAGGAGTTTTTATTATCTGAGATAAATCTTCATAGTTTCTACAACGAACCACTTAAAAATGTGTATACATGTGAACGTTGCATCATAAACAATCCAACGGATTTTATGTTACGTTCATTCAAGTTCCCACTCAAGAAATTTCGCTTTTTGTCTTTGAATTTCGAGTAAAGATACACGAGGGATATCTGCGCTAGCCGTTTCTAATTCAGCAGCGTAAGACTAAAGGGAAGGCAACTAGTCATCACCACCCACCGCCGACTCTTGGGTTACTCTTTTACCAACGAATAGCGGGATTTAACCCTCACGTTATAACGTACCAACGGCTGAAAGGGCGAGCATGTTTGGTATAACGGGGATTCGAACCCACCGCCTCAGATACGAGTTGAGGGCCTTAACCGCCGGGCCACTTAGTAACGAACAAACAATCTGGAAATCTACAAACACAGTTTCTGTAATATATTGAATAATTTACACTTATTTCTTTTGACTCTTTACAATAAAAATTGGTATAAACTCTTTTCCTAACATTTAAATATAACAAATTTGCCTTCAGACATTTTTATGTTTCAAATCATTATTTTTTATCAGATTTTTCATTAAACAATAATACTGAATCATCTATAAACATAGTTATAGTTCCAACAAAGTTATTGTACCAGAAATCATTTAAATATAATAAAAAATAATAATTCAACCTAAACTAAATCCCGGGTTACTCCAAAAGTACATAATTTCATTTCTGATGACTGTATTTGTATTTACAACTTTAATGATAATGTGCCACGTCATCATGTTACGTCACTAACAATTAGTAACTACTCTTTATTGTTTGAAAATCTGTACATACATCAATGTTTATTTCTACCTCAGTTTTTAGTGATGGATGTTTTTATTTATGCTGTATTTTTACATGAAGGTACTATATTTTATACAAGTGGTACATGTCATAACTAACAACAGTTTGTCAAGTCACGTGGTTCATGTGATCACGGACGGACGGGCTTATTTTGTCCAGTACGAAATAACCAGTTGAATAACAGTTTTCTAACAATTTTTGAAATATTCAAAAATGCTGGACACAGTAAAAAGGATACAATGGTCAGTTTATCTTTATTGAACTTAAATCTGTGCATTTAAAACTAAAAACAAAACATTCCAGAGAAAACTTTATTTTATTAACAAAACCGTACTAACACAGTGGACCAGTGCCTTATTTTTTAATAATTATAAATGTATTAACATGAAATTGTTATGAAATTAAAGTGTTTTTTTTCTTCTGAATTTTGCATATCGTCTCAACACGATAAAATACTTGATGACTTCTCACGTTTTATTGACCTAGAATTATAGATTAAACATAAATTCACGTACATAAATGATAAAATCTTTAACAATGTTAAATAAAATTCATCACATCAACTACAAAAACGCCACATGCTTGAACGAGGTTAACTAAAATTCATCACACCAACTACAAAGAAAGGCTATATGCGTGAACGAGGTTAACTAAAATTCATTACACCAACTACAAAAAAACGCTATATGCGTGAACGAGGTTAACTAAAATTCATTACACCAACTACAAAAAAACGCTATATGCGTGAACGAGGTTAACTAAAATTCATTACACCAACTACAAAAAAACGCTATATGCGTGAACGAGGTTAACTAAAATTCATGACCACAACTACAAAAAACGCGATATACGTGAATGAGGTTAACTAAAATTCATCACACCAACTACAAAAACGCTGAAATCTTGGACGACATTATCCAAAGTTCAAAGCATCATCAACCTGGGTTAAACTTGCACGTTTTAACCAATACAAAAACAAAACACAGTAACAATTAGAATATTTTGATAATACAGTGACCCTTAAAGAACACACGGTAAACTTGCTAAACTGTTTTTTTTATTCAATTGTTTCAGCTTATGTGCGTGTTTTTCTTATAGCATATCACATCTGGCTCTCTGCTGACCCTACTGAGGGGAATCGAACACCTGATTTTAACGTTATAAATCTGTAGACTTACCGCTGTGCTAGCGAGGGCTTCAACTTGTATAACTATTTCTTTTTTCATGTTTGTTAAAACGTTTTAATACTGTGAAATTATGAAACTAGATAATGTTTATATTCAACAGTATCTTACCACGATTTGCTCATAAACATGTTTATAAATTAGAAATCATAAAAATATTTATCGTGAAAACGTTTTACAACCTTAAGTTCATAAATAAATCTTTGTGGTGCAAATATTTTAACTGTTTAATATCAGTTCATCAGTGGTTAACATAATATGATCATTATTCATCAAAAATATACATTAATTACAAAGAAATGAGCGTGGCATAGAAAACAGCGCGTTTGGATGGTGAATCTAAGGGTTCATGGTTAATGACCCGTTGCTACAAAATTGCACTTCGTAGCACTCTAGAGTCGCGAATGCGCTATAAGTTTGGTGATCAAAACACACTATTCAGTCAACAAGAGCTGACCACGAACGTTGCGACTAGCTGACTTCTTTCTAGTCTATTATTTCAAGACTCAGAAAGTCTATTTGCAGCTAGTTCTTTGTGAAATCTCCGCGAAAAGTCTGGAGAAAAATCAAGTTCAGATCACAAACAGCTGAAGTTGTTCCTGACGTCACCTTAATTTTGTTTGTTTGTAACCAAGAAATGAAAGTCGAGAAGAAATTTGTTCCATTGTTAGAAAATGAGAGCATCAAAATTGTCCAGATGTTAAGATAATGTATGTGACAAATCATGTTTCATTTTTGTATAAAATCTATCACGCAAATCAATTTCAAGTCCTTGTTTTTTATTATTATTGTTACGTCTCAGTTAAATGGAAACATTAAAACAATAAAATTATCAGATATTTAAGAACTCGGTTAGAAACGCAAAGAAATTAGAACATTGTCTCTACTTTGTCTGTTTCGTCATCACAGAAATTCTTCATTCGTGATGCTAAAAGAAACACATCAAGAACAAACAGACTTCCTGCCAGAAAGAACCCGAAGGCACCGTGAAAGTTGTAACGAAACGTATCGAGGTCGTACAATCAGCAGTTTCCACGTGACCCACGTCTCTCTTCCCAGACCGCACGTGCATCGTCTGTGAGAAACCCAAAGATCACTGGTGCAGATAAAAAAAGCTTTAGTAGAAAGATATAAAAAGAACTCTAAATCAAATAATAATAATAATACCAAAATAATTTCAGATTATTTTAGCAAAATATAGATGAATACATCTCTTGAATACGATGTACTTAGACCTTGAAAATAAATTATATATTTATAGTAAATTTTAGGGTAATATGACTTACATATAACAATCACGAAAAATAAATTGTAGTTCAGATACATAGGGTGTGTACGTGTGTTTTCTTATAGCAAAGCCACATCGGGCTATCTGCTGAGCCCACCGAGGGAAATCGAACCCCTCATTTTAGCGTTGTAAATCCGCAGACATACCGCTGTACTAGCGGGGGAACATAGAAAGTGTAGCCAGTTATTACGGTTTTCTAGAATATATCATAATTTAAGATGAAATGACTCATATGGTACGAATCTAGTATCAGACGTTTATAAGAAATATTTATTTCTTTAAAGTAAAGCCACATTGAGCAAGTTGCTGGGCCCACCTACAGGAATTGAACATCGAATTTTAATGGTGAGAATCTGTAGACTTACAGCTGTTCCACCAGGAACTGTAGAAAGATGTTCATGACGTTTAAATGTTTTGATATCGAGAACCATTTTCAGACTTAATGTTCTTTCACATGTTATATTGAATAGAATGTCGTAATGTTCATATTATCACATACACGTTTTATAACATGTTCGAAAACACGTGATTTTATACATAGAAAAAGCAAAATGTTCTATTGTACTTCACTGGGAACATCTGCTACCATATCTAATGAGGTCTTGAGGGCTCATTTGCATTAGATAGTAGAATTCTGTATAATATTGATTTTCAGGGATTCCTTCTTAAAGATGCAACGTTACGTTTCAAATGTGTTCTGACTATTAAAACGTTCCAACCTTAAATGAACATCATGGATAACTCTCTTTAACACGCAATTCGAACAGAATTTCTGAGTAAATTATTTAGTAATTGATCACTTAATAGCACTTTATGGAATAAATTATTGTTGTTTTACATGTCCTTTGTGCCCCAGTGGCACAACGTTAGAAACCGGGTTTGTGTGTGCTTTCAGAATTAAGCACAAAACTACCAAATGGGATACCTGTGTTTTGCTCACTACCCATATCAAAACCCGGTTTTCAGCGATGTAAGTATACACCGCTCGGTCACTGGATGGACAGAAACCGGGTTTCTAACAAAGGTGGTAATCTACTTCACTAATATATCGTAAAGGAATCTGACCTGGAATTAGAAAGAACTTTCAAGCTCATCTTAGACTTAATATTCTGCTAAAAAACAACAACAACAAGAGGGAATTCTCAATAGTCGCGGCACTTTTAGACAGGATTGGAGTAAATTAAGCTATGAAACCCATTTTTCTCCCTTTTTATAATGTATATCTTTTTTTCGCCAAAAATGCCAAATGTCAGGAGCGTGTTAAATCGATTCACTTTCATTACTTATCAGCATTTCTACCCTGAAATTGATATTAATTAGAGAAGGATTAGATTAAATTAATCTACGAATGCTTGACGTGGTCAAATATATCGGCGGAACGAGTTTGACTTCCTGAGTTCTAAATTGTGGTTAGACCTCAAACTCTGTTGAGATATGAGATAAAAGTTTGTACTTGGAAACTCAGAGCCGTTCTGCCAGCCGATATGCCGCGGCTGAATACTTTATCACAAGACAGAAACTGGTCATGGTTATAAGTTATATATTTATTTATTTCAATTATTTTCAAGCAATACCTATGTATATTTATGTATTCTACTATGTACCGTAATCACATTACAGATTGTAACATATTCAGATATCTTATGAAACTTTTAACGCCTGTCACATAAACTGATTATTATCTGAGAGAGAAACAATGGCTCCTTTCACTTCCAGCGCTACACCATCTGTTACCAGTAGAAAGAATAGCGACCATCTGTTACTAGTACAAAGAATAGCGACCATCTGTTACCAGTATAAAGAATAGCAACCATTTGTTACCAGTACAAAGAATAGCAACCGTCTGTTTCCAGTACAAAGAATAGCAACCATCTGTTACCAGTACAAAGAATAGCAACCATCTGTCACCAGTACAAAGAATAGCAATCATCTGTTACCAGTACAAAGAATAACAACCATCTGTTACCAGTACAAAGAATAGCGACCATCTGTTACCAGTACAAAGAATAACAAGCATCTGTTACCAGTACAAAGAATAGCAACCATCTGTTACCAGTACAAAGAATAGCAACCATCTGTCACCAGTACAAAGAATAGCAACCATCTGTCACCAGTACAAAGAATAGCAATCATCTGTTACCAGTACAAAGAATAACAACCATCTGTTACCAGTACAAAGAATAGCGACCATCTGTTACCAGTACAAAGAATAGCAACCATCTGGCACCAGTACAAAGAATAACAACCATCTGTCACCAGTACAAAGAATAGCAATCATCTGTTACCAGTACAAAGAATAGCAACCATCTGTTACCAGTACAAAGAATAGCGACCATCTGTTACCAGTACAAAGAATAGCAACCATCTGGCACCAGTACAAAGAATAACAACCATCTGGCACCAGTACAAAGAATAACAAACATTTGTTACCAGTTCAAAGAATAGCGACCATCTGTTACCGGTACAAAGAATAGCAACCATCTGGCACCCGTACAAAGAATAGCAACCATCTGTCACCAGTACAAAGAATAACAACCATCCGTTACCAGTACAAAGAATAACAATCATCTGCTACCAGTACAAAGAATAACAACCATCTGTTACCAGTACAAAGAATAGCAACCATCTGTTACCAGTACAAAGAATAACAACCATCCGTTACCAGTACAAAGAATAACAATCATCTGTTACCAGTACAAAGAATAACAACCATCTGTTACCAGTACAAAGAATAGCAACCATCTGTTACCAGTACAAAGAATAGCAACCATCTGTTACCAATACAAAGAATAACAATCATCTGTTACCAGTACAAAGAATAGTAACCATCTGTCACCAGTACAAAGAATAGCAACCAACTGTCACCAGTACAAAGAATAGCAACCATCTGTTACCAGTACAAAGAATAACAATCATCTGTTACCAGTACAAAGAATAGCAACCGTCTGTTACCAGTACAAAGAATAGCAACCATCTGTTACCAGTACAAAGAATAGCAACCATCTGTTACCAGTACAAAGAATAGCAACCATCTGTTACCAGTACAAAGAATAGCAACCATCTGTCACCAGTACAAAGAATAGCAACCATCTGTCACCAGTACAAAGAATAGCAACCATCTGTTACCAGTACAAAGAATAGCAACCATTTGTTACCAGTACAAAGAATAGCAAACATTTGTTACCAGTACAAAGAATAGCAACCATCTGTTACCAGTACAAAGAATAGCAACCATCTGTCACCAGTACAAAGAATAGCAACCATCTGTTACCAGTACAAAGAATAGCAACCATTTGTTACCAGTACAAAGAATAGCAAACATTTGTTACCAGTACAAAGAATAGCAACCATCTGTTACCAGTACAAAGAATAGCAACCATCTGTTACAAGTACAAAGAATAACAATCATCTGTTACCAGTACAAAGAATAGCAACCATCTGTTACCAGTACAAAGAATAGCAACCATCTGTCACCAGTACAAAGAATAGCAACCATCTGTTACCAGTACAAAGAATAGCAACCATCTGTCACCAGTACAAAGAATAGCAACCATCTGTCACCAGTACAAAGAATAGCAACCATCTGTTACCAGTACAAAGAATAGCATCCATCTGTCACCAGTACAAAGAATAGCAACCATCTGGCACCAGTACAAAGAATAGCAACCATCTGTTACCAGTACAAAGAATAGCATCCATCTGTCACCAGTACAAAGAATAGCAACCATCTGGCACCAGTCCTGGTGAACAACGGGAAAAGTTCCTTGATATAGAATTAGATATTTGTGTCAGTGATATTAGACATGACTTACACGAACTAGAAATAGCTTCAAGTGTGAATTATCGTATTGACAAAGAGGGTTTATTATCAATTATTGTTAGTACCAAGAGATGTATCTAAGTAGTGTATTGTATTTAAGACGTGTGGTCATGCAATTGTAAGTAACACAAAGATGAACAATACATGCAAGTATTTGTAGGCTGGAGGAAAACTCAGAGACTGTCCTAACTAAGGTTGAGGAAATATGAAAATAGAAATATCAACTGTTGGAAATAACAACAATCAAGAGCAGCTTAAGTTTATATATGCAAGGAAGGTGTCAGCAGCTGTTAACAATGACATTCAGGTAGCAAGAGAGGGTAGTATTAGGGTTAAAATAGTGAACGTATTTGTAAAGACCCTATTGAGCAACAGTTTTCAGTCCTTGACTTCTGCAGACAAGCAACTACTGGAGCGAGGGAAATCAAAAAAGATGAAGAATTATACGAATTATGAACTTAAAGATGTCATAGTTGTAACTTATGAACTTAAAGAAGTCATGGTTGTAAGTTATGAACTTAAAGATGTCATAGTTGTAAGTGATGAAGTTAAAGACGTCATAGTTGTAAGTTATGAACTTAAAGATGTCATAGTTGTAAGTGATGAAGCTAAAGATGTCATTGTTGTAAGTTATGAACTTAAAGACGTCATAGTTGTAAGTGATGAAGTTAAAGACGTCATAGTTGTAAGTCATTCATATACATTATTTGTGGATAGAATAGTCTGTGGAATAACAAATACAGAGAAAGAGAGTTAGGGCATGCCGCCTTGGGGCACAGTTGGAAGACATTAATGGCAGAACAAGAGATATAATAAAATGGAATGACAATGATACAGTTTTTATTTTGCACGTAGCGAATAACGATATAAGCAAAAGTAAGTCAGATGAACTAATTAATACGTACAAGGGATTATTGAAACTATTTAAAGATAAAGGCCATAGGTTAATTGTGTCAGGGATAACATTTTGAAATCGATATATTAAGCTCAGGTAAGAAATGGTCTGGTATGTTTACGAGAGATATTAACTCAGCTTTAAGAGGAGTTTCAAACAAGGACTACGTAGTGGTGAAAGCAAAGTTAAATTAAACAGAATTGAGACGTACAGGAGAATTTAGCATAGGAAACTAGTGGGAGAGTTGTTATAAAAATAGGCTTAACTGTAATGACAGAAGTATAAGAAATTAAATAGATGACTTTTGGGCACTGGTAGGAATGGAGGATTCTTGATATGACCGAAACATAGTTAAATGTAGACAATTTTGATGACATAAATTGTTTTTGAAATACTTAGTGATAGGTTATTTAATAGGACAAGGTGGTTCTATACTTAAAGTGTGAGTTACGTCCTTTTAAAGCTGAGAATATTAAAGATTATAGCAAGAAAACTCAAACCATTTCAATTTTTGTTGGTGAATATCAAAGGAAAAACTACTTAATATGAATTTCTTACAGACCACCAGGTGAAACTGATGAAATTAGTGAGAAACGTACAGAGAGATTAAGATTTCAGCTGTTAATGAAGTAATAATTGTGGGTAATTTTAATTTCAGACATTCTTACTGGGAAAGGCCAGAGTCACACCATGAGAGATTTCTGGACATTGTTCAAGACGGACTACTTTACCAATTGGTCAGGGAACCTACTAGAAATAAGGCTTTGTTTAGATTTATTATTAAATTATTTAATGTCTAAAATATAAATGGTGGAAACAGGGGATAGATACAAGTGATCATATTTGTATTACGCTTGATGTTCGATTAAATAAGAAAATGAGAAATAATTATTTTGATTCCAAATCTAAAAAAGTGTAAATTTTGAAAGGATCAAACAAGAGTTACCTGTTGTGAGTTGTGTGGCTGTGTTATTTGAAAGGATCAAACAAGAGTTACCTGTTGTGAGTTGTGTGGCTGTGTTATTTGAAAGGATCAAACAAGAGTTACCTGTTGTGAGTTGTGTGGCTGTGTTATTTGAAAGGATCAAACAAGAGTTACCTGTTGTGAGTTGTGTGGCTGTGTTATTTGAAAGGATCAAACAAGAGTTACCTGTTGTGAGTTGTGTGGCTGTGTTATTTGAAAGGATCAAACAAGAGTTACCTGTTGTGAGTTGTGTGGCTGTGTTATTTGAAAGGATCAAACAAGAGTTATCTGTTGTGAGTTGTGTGGCTGTTATTTGAAAGGATCAAACAAAAGTTATCTGTTGTGAGTTGTGTGGCTGTGTTATTTGAAAGGATCAAACAAGAGTTACTTGTTGTGAGTTGTGTGGCTGTGTTATTTGAAAAAATCAAACAAGAGTTACTTGTTGTGAGTTGTGTGGCTGTGTTATTTGAAAAAATCAAACAAGAGTTACCTGTTGTGTGTTGTGTGGCTGTGTTATTTGAAAAGATCAAACAAAAGTCATCTGTTGTGAGTTGTGTGGCTGTGTTATTTGAAAGGATCAAACAAGAGTTACCTGTTGTGAGTTGTGTGGCTGTGCTATTTGAAAGGATCAAACAAGAGTTACCTGTTGTGAGTTGTGTGGCTGTGTTGTTCAGAGACATTAAGGAAATGTGGAAATTTTTAAAGGAAAATTGTTCATCATTAAAATACATATACATACATATATACATATATATATTCCTTATAGAAAGAAAAGGGTAAATGCAAGTTAAAAATCAATGTTCTCCCACAAAGAGCATAAGAGATAAAATTCAAGAAATGTGTCACAAATTTTAAAAACTTAAATTAACTTGTGTTATCGAAGATTGAGGACATTGTAAAAGATCATAGCAATTGATAAAATAGTAAGTGAGGTAATTTGAAAGAATCTGTGAAAAATTTGGCGAAAACATAAAAATTAACAGTAAAGATTTTTAATGTAATTTACGTGTAAACTAAATGTTAAAATAAGGATAGCACTCTTGATAGATGAAAAAGGCTTGTACCTGATGATTATGAAACCACTGGATTATTAACTTCTCTTTTTCTTCAGGTTTTACTAATGAAGACTTAAGCAGCAGTCCTCGCTAGTACAGCGGTAAGTCTACGGATTTACAACGCTAAAATCAGGCGTTCGATTCACTTCGATGGGCTCAGCAGATAGCCCCATGTGGTTTTGCTACAAGAAAACACACACACACACACACTTAAGTAGTATTTCTTATCTTGAACAATTAAAGATGAAAACAAAAGATGCAATGAGACAGTTGTATAAATTTTGACTTGTTAAAATAACATTGGGAAGACTAAAGAATAATAAGGCTCCTGGCCAGATAAAATTTCCCCTAGGATTTTGAAAGAGGTCAAGAATTGAATATGTGAGACACTTGCCACAATTTCTTGTAAGTCCTTGAATAGTGGACAAGTTCCAACAGATCATAAGCTAGTTAATGCCACACCTGTCTTCAAAGGAGGTAATATAAGTTATCCCAGTAATTACAGGCTTATTAGTCTTATATCAGTTGTGGGAAAAGCTTTGGAAAATGTGATAAAAGATAATTCGCGAAGCTATTTAACAAAGTTTAGAATTTTATTGGATATTCAGGCTGGTTTCGCTAAGGAAAAATCTTTTTACATGTTTTGATAATGGTACTGCATATTTAGAAGAGGGTAAAGGTGTTGATTTGATGTACCTAAATTTCAGGAAACATTTGACAAAGTCACAAAAACAAGGCTTGTAAAGAAAATTTTCTATAAGTGTGCAGAATAAGTTAACTTATTGGATTGTCTTGATTGGAGAAGGCAGAAAATTGTTCAGTTAAACGTGATTAATGTCATAAGTGTGGTACTGTAGAGTTTAGTCTAAGGACTTGTTCTCTTTTTGATTTACATCAATGAAACAGGTGAAAGAATAATCAATAAATGACATAAATTTGCATGTATCTCCTGATGGACTCAACAAACCTTCATGCTAGATTTGGTGAAGATACATCAATTGGGACGAAGTAGTGGTAAAAAATCTCCGCAAAACACTCATAGAAACTGCATATCGCAAAACTCAAACTTTGTGTATTTTATATATCCCAATGGATCTAATGCACCTCTATACCAGTTTTGGTAAAGATCCATCCACACCCTACGAAGAATTTACACGGACATACAACAAACAGTAATATTATATTTATATAGATGGCGCCAGTGCATTAATCCACGTTACGTATTCATAACGTCATTTCTGCACCCTCAGAATGGCAAAAAATAAAGTCCTCCGTGACGGAAAACGAAGGCGGAATGGGAGAATCCTGACCTACATTGCAAATATACATGCACTCAGGATAAAAATTTCCCGCAAATTTAGTGGTTGCACATCGCGTAATAAAACAGCTTTTTCAGCATCATATAAGCAAGAAGCAAGAATTCCATTATTGTATGGTCGAAAATAATGTATGGGGGTAATCACAATTTATACTGTGAGCAAAATTTGGATGGGAAAAACCTTAACAGAGTCATGCAAGAAACAATCTTGGTGTAATGGCTAATCAGCCTCTTATGTCATCCAAGCAGTGTACTGTTGTTAGTTGTAGGGCAAATAGGCCTTTAGGTTATATCTGTAGAAATATTGAATACAAGTCTAAAGAGGTTTAAATTTCATTGTATAGGTCACTGGATAGACCACATTTGAAGTATTGTATCAAGCCTTGGTTTCCTTACCTTAGGAAAGACATTGATTTGTTGGAAAGGGTTCAGAGGAGGATTAGTAAATTGGTACCTGGTATGAAGGAAGGTCAGTAAATTGGTACCTGGTATGAAGGAAGGTCAGTAAATTGGTACCTGGTATGAAGGAGGGTCAGTAACTTGGTACCTGGTATGAAGGAGGATCAGTAAATTGGTACCTGGTATGAAGGAGGATTAGTAAATTGGTACCTGGTATGAAGGAGGGTCAGTAAATTGGTACCTGGTATGAAGGAGGGTCAGTAAATTGGTACCTAGTATGAAGGAGGGTCAGTAACTTGGTACCTAGTATGAAAGTGGGTCAGTAACTTGGTACCTGGTATGAAGGAGGGTCAGTAAATTGGTACCTGGTATGAAGGAGGGTCAGTAAATTGGTACCTGGTATGAAGGAGGGTCAGTAAATTGGTACCTGGTATGAAGGAGGATTAGTAAATTGATACCTGGTATGAAGGAGGGTCAGTAAGTGGTACCTGGTATGAAGGAGGGTCAGTAAATTGGTACCTAGTATGAAGGAGGGTCAGTAAATTGGTACCTGGTATGAAGGAGGGTCAGTAAATTGGTACCTGGTATGAAGGAAGGTCAGTAAATTGGTACCTGGTATGAAGGAGGGTCAGTAAATTGGTACCTGGTATGAAGGAGGATTAGTAAATTGGTATCTGGTATGAAGGAAGGTCAGTAAATTGGTACCTGGTATGAAGGAGGGTCAGTAACTTGGTACCTGGTATGAAGGAGGATCAGTAAATTGGTACCTGGTATGAAGGAGGATTAGTAAATTGGTACCTGGTATGAAGGAGGGTCAGTAAATTGGTACCTGGTATGAAGGAGGGTCAGTAAATTGGTACCTGGTATGAAAAGGGTCAGTAAATTGGTACCTGGTGTGAAGGAGGGTCAGTAAATTGGTACCTGGTATGAAGGAGGGTCAGTAAATTGGTACCTGGTATGAAGAAGGGTCAGGAAATTGGTACCTGGTATGAAGGACTCATATGAGAAAAGGTTAAAATCTTTACAATTGTACCTACACGAATTAAATATGTCGTCATCATCAGATTCAACAGGATTCGGTCCATTTTCTAGGACGGGGAGGTCAGTTTTAGCATTGACTTCTTTCTTCCTTTTTGTGTTAGTTTACAGTCTTACTGAATCCTAGGTAATGACCCTTGTTACATTGTTGATGCATCACTTAAAGAATGTTAAACTTCCATTATCCACAGTTGTAATTAACATACTCTTTTCACAAGCTTCACTTATGTATGATCGTACTATTAGTCCATGTTCACAACACAGTTCCACGCCATATACACACACACATTTAATCATATTTCCCATACGAAACGCTTTTAAGATACAACTACGTTTCTGTCTAGGACTCAGTTAACCTAATACCACTGTTTGACCTGTTAGTTTCTTATTTATGACATCTAGAGGGAAGAGCTACTTAGGTCTAGGTTCATCATGTATTATGTATGTAAGGTACTGAGGACTCGGTTCATCATGTATTATGTAAGGTACTCAGGACTTGGTTTATAATGTATTATGTAAGGTACTGAGGACTTGGTTTATAATGTATTATGTAAGGTACTGAATACTTGGTTCATCATGTATTATGTAAGGTACTGAGGACGAGGTTCATCATGTATTATGTAAGGTACTGAGGACTCGGTTCATCATGTATTATGTAAGGTACTGAGGACTCGGTTCATCATGTATTATGTACGGTACTGAGGACTCGGTTAATCATGTATTATGTAAGGTACTGAGGACTCGGTTCATCATGTATTATGTAAGGTACTGAGGACTCGGTTCATCATGTATTATGTACGGTACTGAGGACTCGGTTCATCATATATTATGTAAGGTACTGAGGACTCGGTTCATCATGTATTATGTAAGGTACTGAGGACTTGGTTTATAATGTATTATGTAAGGTACTGAAAACTTGGTTTATAATGTATTATGTAAGGTACTGAATACTTGGTTCATCATGTATTATGTAAGGTACTGAGGACTCGGTTCATCATGTATTATGTAAGGTACTGAAGACTTGGTTCATCATGTATTATGTAAGGTACTGAGGACTTGGTTCATCATGTATTATGTAAGGTACTGAGGACTTGGTTCATCATGTATTATGTAAGGTACTGAGGACGAGGTTCATCATGTATTATGTAAGGTACTGAGGACGAGGTTCATCATGTATTATGTAAGGTACTGAGGACGAGGTTCATCATGTATTATGTACGGTACTGAGGACGAGGTTTATAATGTATTATGTAAGGTACTGAAAACTTGGTTTATAATGTATTATGTAAGGTACTGAATACTTGGTTCATCATGTATTATGTAAGGTACTGAGGACTCGGTTCATCATGTATTATGTAAGGTACTGAAGACTTGGTTCATCATGTATTATGTAAGGTACTGAGGACTTGGTTCATCATGTATTATGTAAGGTACTGAGGACTTGGTTCATCATGTATTATGTAAGGTACTGAGGACGAGGTTCATCATGTATTATGTAAGGTACTGAGGACGAGGTTCATCATGTATTATGTAAGGTACTGAGGACGAGGTTCAACATGTATTATGTACGGTACTGAGGACGAGGTTTATAATGTATTATGTAAGGTACTGAATACTTGGTTCATCATGTATTATGTAAGGTACTGAGGACTTGGTTCATCATGTATTATGTAAGGTACTGAGGACTAGGTTCATCATGTATTATGAACGGTACTGAGGACTTGGTTCATCATGTATTATGTAAGGTACTGAGGACTTGGTTTATAATGTATTATGTAAGGTACTGAGGACTTGGTTTATAATGTATTATGTAAGGTACTGAGGACTTGTTTCATCATGTATTATGTAAGGTACTGATGACTTGGTTCATCTTGTATTATGTAAGGTACTGAGGACTTGGTTCATCTTGTATTATGTAAGGTACTGAGGACTCGGTTCATCATGTATTATGTAAGGTACTGAGGACTTGGTTCATCTTGTATTATGTAAGGTACTGAGGACTTGGTTCATCATGTATTATGTACGGTACTGAGGACTTGGTTCATCATGTATTATGTAAGGTACTGAAGACTTGGTTCATCATGTATTATGTAAATCTCTAGTTTGCTTATCAGTTCATTTTTATTAATATTTTTCTTATAATATTGAAGCCAGTTGTCCAGGAGTCTGTCTGGTAGAATTGGAATGTTTGATTAGTTGTGTGGCCCGGCATGGCCAAGCGTGTTAAGGCGTGCGGCTCGTAATCCGAGGGTCGCGGATTCTCATCCCAGTCGCGCCAAACATACTCGCCCTTTCAGCCGTGAGGGCGTTATAATGTGATGGTCAATCCCACTATTCGTTGGTAAAAGAGTAGCCCAAGAGTTGGCGGTGGGTGATGATGACTAGCTGCCTTCCCTCTCGTCTTACACTGCTAAATTAGGGACGGCTAGCACAGATAGTCCTCGAATAGCTTTGTGCGAAATTCCAAAACAAACAATGTCTGATTAGTTGTGTAGAAATACTGAGTTTGTTGATTGTAGGACTGTATATATTTTTGTTGAAATATAGTTTTTATTTGTTACAATTTGTTGATGTGTGTTCTTGACACATTTATCCATGTTATACAGATATATATTCTATGGCTGGTCTTATGTCTGTTCTGTAAATTTTTAATATGTTTTCTGGTGAAGCTACTTGTTTGTTACCAGTCAGACTCCTTAGATAACTTGTTCTTATCCAAATTCGGATTCTTTTGCTGTTAATGTGCGGTACTCATTGCAATTTTGTGTCGAGCCTAATCTCTAAGAACTCCTCGTACATGTAAGATTCTGTCATTGCTAGGTGGTTAGGGCGATCAACTCACAATCTGAGGATCTCAGGTTTGAATTCCCCGTCACACCAAAGATGCTCGTCTTTTCAGCCGTGGGGGCATTATAATGTAACAGTCAATCACACTATTCGATGGAAAAGAGTAGCCTAAGAGTTGGCGGTGGGTGGCGATAACTAGCTGACTTCTCTCTAGTCTTACACTGCTAAAATAGGAACGGCTAGCGCAAATAGCTCTTGTTTAATTTTATGCTAAATTCAAAACAAAAAACAAACAATCTGAAGAACTTGTACTCTGCTGTGTACGTCGATTTGTGTGTTACGGTAGGAGGCTGGAGTTGAAAAATTAAAGAATATGTCAAAATGTGAAAATTTTTCATCAGTGATTACGAGTACAATAAAAGCCGAAGGTAATCGTGTGTCAAACTTATACACCATTTTGTGTTTAGATTATGCATCTTTGATTTTGTAAGTGATGATTGGTACAAATCAATCATTTATGTGAATTAATTATACACCATTTTGTGTCTTTATTATAATTTGTGGCTATGTGTATATTTTCTTTTAAAATTTTAAACTAAGCAATAATTTGACCATTTTCTTGCTTTCATCCCTAACACTTTAAAACTACAGTGGTTTTACTAGGTAGACACAAGAAACTAAGACTGCAGGTTCAATACAGTGTTTTAATAAACTCCGGATAGTTAGAGCTCTCGACTCGAAATCTGACGGTTGTGAGTTTGAATCCCCTCACACTAAACATGCTCGTCCTGTCAATCATGGGGGCGTTATAAGTTACGGTCAATCCCACTATTCGTTGTTGAAAGAGTAGTCCAAGAGTTGGCGGTAGGTGGTGATTACTAGCTGCCTTTCTATTATTATTGTCCTTCTAATTTAAGGACAGCTAGCGCAGATAGTCCTCGTGTAGCTTTGCCCAAAATTCATAAAACAAGCAAAGTGCCCGTAAGAGAGTCCTGTTTAGATATAACTGTGGTATTAATTTGCTTTATACGCAAATGTACGCGATTTTGTAACGCAAACTAACGTGGCAAGAGTTCAGGAACGTTGTAGTTCCTCTTCGTCCCCTTATGAGAAATTTTTAAAATATCCGTAGAATTTTTACTTTATTTTTTAATATTTCAAAAATGTAGTGGGGTATTTATGAGTGAGAGGAAGGACGGGAGAACTGGACCAGCGAAAGTGAAGTGAGCCAGACCTTGGCTCGAGGACGGAGTACACTGGCAGCTGGCGAATTGATTTTTAATATTTACTATGATTGATTAGATACCCTGTGACTGGGTAAACGGCCCTTTTCAGAATAAGGCTGGGACCTACAGGTCCGATGCCAGAGATTTTGCTGTGGGGGGAAACGGGAGTACTCCGAGAAAACCCACTTTCACTGCCTGGGCGCCGAAAAATCTACCCAGACCGTGCCCGGAAGTAGCTAGGAAGAAAAGAAAAAAAAACTAAAGAAACTGATGAACTATGTTGGTAGTATACGTGGAAACTGTTAGCTGCAGTCTTGTAGATCAGGTGGTAACTTCATCATGAACTTGTTTCCACACTTGAAGCCCATTGGTGGAAGTGAAAAACGTGGTCTTGGTGGTGGAACTACTGGCTGTTCTTCGGTGAGTTGTTCTTCACTGGTCTGTGATGCTTTGTTTCTTCTTGTGATTTTAGTTTGAGTTTTCTGCGTGGAGGTAGATTGTTTTTCAGTTTGTACTGTCGCGTCGATGGTTACCTTGGTAACGGTTTGAGTCTGGCTGGTTGTTGAATTCTGTGGAACTGGGATTGAAGTCTGGCATGAACTGTCCTTTTTCTTTCTTGAACTACTGGATGTAAAAACTACGA
Organism: Tachypleus tridentatus; assembly: GCF_004210375.1. Taxonomy (NCBI): domain Eukaryota; kingdom Metazoa; phylum Arthropoda; class Merostomata; order Xiphosura; family Limulidae; genus Tachypleus; species Tachypleus tridentatus. The sequence goes on along the minus strand of NC_134825.1, from coordinate 5,965,894 downwards.
TTTTGTAAATATTATGACTTGTGTTTTATGGACATTAATTTCAAGTTTACACCTATTGCAGTACAATTTTATTTGGTAGTGGTTATATTGTATGTAAACACTTGGATTAAATTAGACAGACTTTAAGCTATACTATTGGTTCTGGAGTTGCCTAAAGCCAGTTTATTCCTAGAACAGTGTTAGAAATCGTCTCTGTCCCAAAGCTAAAGATGTCATCTCTGAAACAAAGTTAAATTAGGCTTACCACTTTTCCAGAGCACAAATCAGTGGGCTGACATCCATCGAAACATAGAGAGAAAAAGGTTATTGGTTTGGTTGATTCAAAGTCGTAACCACACAATGGATGGAACACTCGAGTGCAACAATTGCAGTGTTCCTTACAAGTTTTTTTTTTTCAGTTCAGTCCTGTCGACAAATATTACGGTTAGTGTGACAAACCGTAAAAATACAAAACCGAGTATCTTACTGGATTTTTTTTTTTTTTTCAAATCAAGTAAAGTTGTAATTTGAGACACATTAATTTCTCAGGTACTTCTGAAACTTTTATCCCAACAAAATTACTTTTTTATTAATTTTCAGTTTGTTTGTTTGTTTTTGAATTTCGCACACAGCTACTCGAGGACTATCTGCGCTAGCCGTCACTAATTTAGCAGTGTAAACTAGAGGGAAGGCAGCTAGTTATCACCACCCACCGCCAACTCTTGGGCTACTCTTTTACCAACGAATAGTGGGATTGACCGTAACATTATCACGTCCCCACGGCTGAAAAGGCTAGCATGTTTGGTGTAATCGGGATTCAAACTCGCGACCCTCGGATTACGAGTCGAACGCCTTAGCCCACCTGGTCATAACGGGCAAATTAATTTTCAGAAATCTAAGAAAAGTTATATAATCCACAAATGGGTTCACGAGTATCCCCCCATCCTAACTTAAGCACAGCTTTATTCAACATAAACATTTCAAATATCTTCTGCAACACGAATTGTAAACACATTTAATTTCGGTAATATACAATCTGAAAATACGCAAACTGTTTAAAGTCGGATGTAATATAAAAATACACATAAACGGTATGATCTAATACGATCTTAAATAAAAAAAACTAGTGGTTAAAATTCGCTCCAAGGAGATCAAGAAGAACCGTCAATATCCGTGGTACTGGTCTCGATACGCGTGGTCAGCACAGCTTTGTACTTAAACTAAAAATAAAACTTGAAAGAAAAACATCTCAGCGCCATTCCATTAGCTGAGATCCGGCATGGCCACGTGGGTTAATGCGTTCGACTCGTAATCCGAGAGTCGTGGGTTCGATTCCCAGTCGCACCAAACATGCTCGCTCTTTCAGCTGTAGGGGCGATATAATGTGACGCTCAATCCCACTATTCGTTGACGGTGGGTGGTGATGACTAGCTGCCTTCCCTCTAGTCTTACATTGCTAAATGAGGGACGGCTAGCAAAGATAGCCCTCGAGTAGCTTTGTGCGAAATTCAAAACAAACAAAATACAAACAAACCAAATCCATGAGCCGATATTTCGCGCCTAAAATAATTAGAAGTTCAATTACGAATTTAACTGGGAAATGTAATTGTTTATCTTTTACATTTATATACATGTACCTGCTGTAAATCGAGAAGGTGCTACCTACACAGTTGAAATTAACATGTAAAACCTTGAGTGGCTGATGTTATATGTCTGTTTTACCATGAAATGATGTGGTTCGAAAAGCAAAACAATAAAAGGATATGTCGTTATGAAATAAAGATAACTTACCTTTCATGAGAATTCTTCAGTTCAGCAACTTTTGGAGGGGGGACAAGAAATAAACATGACTATCAGCAGAAGCACGAGACTTAAGACTGCAGTGGAAAGCATGTAGGCCAGAAGACCACGTGGTCGAGGTTTCATCTTGCGAATCACCACACTTTAACTAATATTCCCGCCAACATCGACAACATGATGGTCAATCCTATGAAGGGTAGAAATAACATCACAACAAGATGTAGTGACGTAGGTCATCAACTTGTTAGCGATCCTTCAATTTCGTAGACGTGAGGTAACTGTTTATGTTTTAATACCCAAAAGACACTCTTCTAATTATGTAACATGTTAACTTTTTATCTTAAACAGGAAAAAAGTAAAAAATTAACTGTAACAGGAGAAAAATCTACTCGTGCAGTGATCAACATTAAGTTGTGTTAAATGTATTTTACACTCTGTACGGTTTTCGTAAAGTAATTAGGCTTAGCAATGAGCTATGACCTTTCTGAGGTACACTCGTACTTGCTAATCAATCCATTGTTCCTTCTGTACAACCCTGCTTTATAATAGGCATATAATTACAGTAGTAACCCTTGCTTGTTAACCTCACACTGTTCTTGTAGTACATACATACTTATTAATCGCTTACTGTTCTGGTGTATCCTTTATTTCTTGCTGCATACTGTTCTTGTAACACGTTTAATTTGCTAACCGCGTACTGTTCTTGTAGTTCGTGTGTACTTTACAAGTGAATCTGTGTCTGCCTTCCAACAGTATGTCCATTTTGTCGAATGTCTTCTACCACTTGTGACAATAACATAAACTAAATCTAGTGAATGCAGATGATTACAATATTTGTAATAAACCAAGTCGTAAATAGTTTTTATGTTCACAATATTCATATATTTAAAAAAGAGAGAAATCTTTAATTTTCTACAAACTTTACTAACTGGAAAAGAAACTTGCGGTTAACGAAATTGGATCTCATGTATTTGGACATAAGTGTCGTATAACCAATAGTACCAACTAATCACAGCGTGATGCCAAAATTATGACATACAAAAATGGAGTTAAGAGATATTCGTCAGAACGTCTTGGCCATGTCCAGAATATAGAGAAGAAAGACTTAGTCATTCCTGGAATATAAAGTCCAATGTTAATCCTTTGGTTATATGTGGAGTGAAATGAACCCTAGTAATCTCTTTGTCTTGTCTATATAATAACAATGAAAGTAATCAGTTAGAGAGTAATAAAAAACACATTAATAGACGGTAATACACTAAATTACATTATAAGAAAAAATATGGTTTTATTTTGTATCTTGAGTGACAAAACAAAAAACATAACACAACCAAACAAATTCAAGATTCGTTCCTCTGCTGAGTCAGATATTTCTGTTCCACGGAGAACATTGAAGGCTTTTTTTTTTAAAGGTTCTGTTTATAATTCTGAATTATTTAATAATATTGCTTTACAAATATCCCTCCAGAAATAACTATAATCGGGCTTAGAAACATTGGTGGGGCGTTTCTGGGAGAAAACTCACTGAGTTCAACATATCGGGCTTAATAAACGTTTGGAGAGAGCTTCACTGTATAATAAAGTAAAAATATATAATATTTCAACAGTGTTATATCATCCTCAGATATGAATAGTTTATAGAGACATATGAATTTATGTGATACAGTACGGAAACAAAAAGAGATCACATGACCGGAAGTTGTTTCACAGTCTACTATAGGTATTTTTGTATCCAGGGGTGTTGGATTAGTGTGGGATTGCTTTGTACAGTCAAGGGTATCTCTACTTTATACAGTAGCCAACAACAAGAAGAAATCCAAAACTCTGACAACCAAACTTTTGTAACAGGCAGTTATAACAAAACTGTATTTAAAGTAACATTTTCAAAGGAGTTTCAAACAAAACCGTTAATGTAGTTAACCAAACCTGTAGGCTTAAGCCAAATCTCACAAGAAACGAGATAAAATGGATCCACAATCTGTGAAAAGATACCAACATTAAAACTGTAAGAGGCAACACTGTTGTAATCATACACAGAATGCATTAACCAAATGTGCAACATCCTTTCAGACAATACGTTTTGACTGAAAGGGCGAGCATGTTTAGTGTGACAGGGATTTGAACCCGCGACCCTCAAACTACGAATCGAGCGCCCTATCCACCTGGCCATGGCGAGCTTCAGACAACAAGAAACGTAAACCATCCCTAACGACTAAACATAACTCTGTTATAAATGAAGAAAGACAAATTGATTACTGAATATCTTTATTTTATCAAAGTAAAACTAACCCACATGCACCACAACTCTATGGCATCCCTAAACCATACAAAGAGTACTGTCCTATATGACATACACTATCCAGTTCTGACTCGTTTAACAATAATTTTGTAAATACGTCGCCTGGTCACCCACACCTTTATTAAAGACGTATTTGTCTTGAGAAACAAATTAAATTAACTGGACTCCAAAGTTTTAATGGCCAGCTTTGACCTTGTGTCACTTTCCACAAAAGTTCCCGTTAAAGAAGCTTATGATGTTTCACTTGACCTCTACAGTAATGACCTCACTTATGATGTTTCACTTGACCTCTACAGTAATGACCCCACTTATGATGTTTCACTTGACCTCTACAGTAATGACCCCACTTATGATGTTTCACTTGACCTCTACAGTAATGACCCAACTTATGATGTTTCACTTGACCTATACAGCAATGACCCCACTTATGATGTTTCACTTGACCTCTACAGCAATGACCCCACTCCTTTAACTTATATCCCCTCACAGTTTTCGTATCCCTTTTATAATTCACAACAACAAAATCGTTCTTCAAACAGATGGTTTAAACACGGGCAATCTCGTTTCAATTATTCCCGCCAATATATTTATGATCGAAACACAATTCTTACAATCCTCACTTTGTCTTCCCTTATACTGCTACACATATGCCAATAACAATTTTGTTGGTTTAAATGTATCTCAGAATGACTGTTATGGGTATTAACACTGTTATTTATAAGGAGAGAGCAACGGTTTAACCTCCCTAGGTCTTCATGTTAAGAAAGAGAGTTTGAATGTGACCGTTTACGGACATATGTCTTGGAGACGAGAGTATAAATGGGTACAGGATTATAGGGGCCGTTGAAGGTGGATGCTAGCTTATTTATTAGTATAGGTATAACGGTGGTCCTTTATCTTAGTTTAATTTTGATTTTAGTTGCTGTATAAGTAGGGCTTCTTTGAGTGTGCGTTTGTTTATATTTGTTTCCCTACTTAATATCTGGGTGTTTTCTATGGTTATGTTTTATTTAATTTGTAGTGTTCAAAACGTGTGAAGGTGTTTTGTTTTTGTGTTCTTTGAATCTGGTTTCCATTTTACTGCTTGTTTCTCCAATATAGAAGTCGTGACAGTTGTCGCATTGTATTTTATAAATAATGTCGGTGTTGTGTTTGTTAGTGTACTTTTAAAAAAATATTATGGACTTTAGTTTTGTACCTGGTTTTTGAATAAATTTGGTGTTTACTGGAATGTTGTGTTTTGTTATAAGTTTTTCCAAATGTTGGCTATTTTTCGCTGATGTCGGAAACATATGGTATACAGCAGTATAAAGTTTTGTAGTTTGTTGTATCTTGGGATTTGTTGTTGTTGGTCTAGGTGTGTACGTATACTTTTTTCACGTTTATTTTAGGAAATTTCTTGATGTTGATGAAGTGTTGTTTTATTTTGTTTATTTCATCGTGAATTTTATCAGGTGAACATAGTTTTGTGGCTGTGTTTATTTGGTTTTTTTAATATGTTGAGTTTTTGTTTTGTTTCATGTGCTGAGTCCCAAGGATTATATAATCCAGGATGGGTGATTTTTTATGGATTTCTATTTTGAACTGTGTATCAGTTTTAGTGATTTTGAGGTAAAGAAATGCTATCTGGTTCTTTTTCCTGTTCACAAGTAAACTTAATGTTGGGGTGTATCGAGTTAACGTGATTGAAAAACTAAATGTGTGTTCTGTAGATTGCTTGTGATTCAATCTGTGTGAAAATGTTGGATAGAACTGGTGACACGGGATTCACCATACTTAGGATATTTATTTGTTGATAGTTTTGGTTATTGAACATAAAGTTAGTTTTGGTGGTAGTGAATGAGGGTTTCTAATTGGTTGCTAGGGGTGTGTATCAATAGGTTGAGGTCTTGGATATAAAGTTGTAAAGCTGTCTTGCAGCTTCAGTTGTTGGGACTTCTGTGAAGATAAATTTTTAATTCAAGTAGGGTTCTCGTCATCAAGAGAATACAAACAATTTTCATTGAAGAACACAGCCCCATCCTAAACCATTATCCCATAGTATCAAAATACCTATGAAGTAACCTCTGGTTATTTAACTTTTTTGTTCCATACTATATATGAAGTAACTTCTGGTTATTTAACCTCTTTATTCCATACTGTATATGAAGTAATCTCTGGTTATTTGACCTCTTTGTTCCATATTGTATATGAAGTAACCTCTGGTTATTTGACCTCTTTGTTCCATACTGTATATGAAGTAACCTCTGGTTATTTGACCTCTTTGTTCCATACTGTATATGAAGTAACCTCTGGTTATTTAACCTCTTTGTTCCATATTGTATATGAAGTAACCTCTGGTTATTTGACCTCTTTTTTCCATATTGTATATGAAGTAACCTCTGGTTATTTGACCTCTTTGTTCCATACTGTATATGAAGTAACCTCTGGTTATTTAACCTCTTTGTTCCATACTGTATATGAAGTAACCTCTGGTTATTTAACCTCTTTGTTCCATACTGTATATGAAGTAACCTCTGGTTATTTAACCTCTTTGTTCCATATTGTATATGAAGAAACCTCTGGTTATTTGACCTCTTTGTTCCATACTGTATATGAAGTAACCTCTGGTTATTTAACCTCTTTGTTCCATACTGTATATCATGGCCAAGCGCGTAAGACGTGCGACTCGTAATCCGAGGGTCGCGGGTTCGCGCCCGCGTCGCGCTAAACATGCTCGCCCTCCCAGCCGTGGGGGTGTATAATGTGACGGTCATCCCACTATTCGTTGATAAAAGAGTAGCCCAAGAGTTGGCGGTGGGTGATGATGACTAGCTGCCTTCCCTCTAGTCTTACACTGCTAAATTAGGGACGGCTAGCACAGATAGCCCTCGAGTAGCTTTGTGCGAAATTCCAAAAACAAACAAACAAACAAACCATACTGTATATATATATTCTTCTGTCAGAGTAAACTACTTGTACCTGCAAATGATACACTCTTGTTCAAAGGTCGTACATTTATACAAATACAACAGCACTGTCTGTTGTACGTTCATGTATCTACTTCGCAGGGTATGGATGGATCCTCACCAAAATTTATATTAAGGTTCATGTGGAGATACATGTAAATGTACGATTTCACGTTTTGTATTTTGGAGTTTTAGAGGGCGTTTCTGGTTTTTTTACACTTACATACAGAAAAAGAAACTGTTCATGTCCTAATATATCCTCTTACCAATTACGAAGTTACAACAATTCTGTTCAATGGACGGATACTTCATCTAGTCTATAATAAAGTCATTAGCCAGTCATCATCATTTTTTTTTGTCATGAATGTTAAATATCAGTGCTTAGCACGTTGCACGTAGCACTTCGTTTTCTATTCGTTTTTACACTTACATACAGAAAAAGAAACTGTTCATGTCCTAATATATCCTCTTACCAATTACGAAGTTACAACAATTCTGTTCAATGGACGGATACTTCATCTAGTCTATAATAAAGTCATTAGCCAGTCATCATCATTTTTTTTTGTCATGAATGTTAAATATCAGTGCTTAGCACGTTGCACGTAGCACTTCGTTTTCCATTAGCGGCAACATGTCAAAGAAAATGTGATTCTTTAAATTTTTTAGTGACACTAAATATAAGAAAGTATCCTCTCTAAAACGTTTGCTTTGTTTAAAGAATCGGTTATAAAAATGAATATCTTGAAATGTGGGACTTAACCCTAATTCCTTATGAAGTCATATACGCGTTATAATGAAACTTTCAAGAACGACACATTGTTTAATAATATCTATTTATATTTGAACAGTTCCCTGTGTCGACTTTACTTAACTAAGTAAAATAACCATGTTCAAATACCAGCATTCACTTAAAATACTAAAATGCTGTCAAACCATTTTATAAGTTGTCATATATTACCTAATAAATTTTGAATTCTGGAATTCTTTGATCAGTAAGGACTACCCCGTTTAACCTTTTCATTAATGTATCGTGGCAGTAAAAAAATATAGATGTGGTAAACAAAGCTGTGAAAGTCCCAATAACAATGAAACCAATCCACCAAGCTCCAATCCAACGTAGATCCGCATTGCTGATTCCTGGATTGTCTGATAAAGGGAGAAAAATGAATTTCATAAAAAAATATCAAAAAATTAATCTTTATCTTTTATTTTACTTTTAAATAACAATATTTACCAGTAATTAATAATTATCTTTTTAATTTATTACTAAAATAGGGCTATAATTCTATTATAAGTGCATATTCACACCAACAGATGGCACTTCATGGAAATGTTATTCTTTTAAAGTAGTGTTTCTGCATGAGCCAGGGCGTTCGAATACCTGTCACACTAAACATGCTCACACTTTCAGTTATAATGTTTAATCAATTCCATTATTCGTTGGCAAAATAATATCCTAATTTAGCAGTGTAAGACTAGAGGGGAAGCCCTAGTGTAGCTTCGCAAGAATTTCAAAAACAGACAAACAAATGGTTCTGGAGAAGTATGGTATAATTCACAAATTAGCAATGGCTAAATTTTGCTTAAATTTAAAACCTATGTAACTTAAGTCTTAAAAGGAAGCGAAAATTTATAAGCACGAACACGATTTTAATGAATTATAAGAACCATGTCAAAATAAAATGTGAAAAACAAAGTGAAACATTCAGTGATAATTTGGAACATTAATATCACATCAGATCTGTCAACTTTTTCACCAACAAATAGTGGGATTAACTGTCATATTATAACGTCCACACATGTTTGGAGTAACAGGGATTCAAACACACAACCCTCAGATTATAAGTCTAGTGTCTTAACCATCTGGCCAGGCCAGGCCCAATACAAATGAATTATATGTTTATATACACATGTTTGGAGTAACAGGGATTCAAACACACAACCCTCAGATTATAAGTCTAGTGTCTTAACCTTCAGGCCAGACCAGGCCCAATACAAATGAATTATATGTTTATATACACATGTTTGGAGTAACAGGGATTCAAACACACAACCCTCAGATTATAAGTCTAGTGTCTTAACCATCAGGCCAGGCCAGGCCCAATACAAATGAATTATATACTCATTATTCGAGGCCCGTTTTACACTTGTTAATTCCATCCTTAAATATTAATTGGTCCCTGTATATTTTCTGTATATTTTCTGTAATCAGAATAACCGTAAGAGTGTTAGCCTAGATCTTATTTACTACGTAGAATATTCAACCAACTGTAGTGTTAACAGCAAAATAAGCTTTTCCTACTAATTCTATAGAGAATGAACACATTTTACCAATATCTATTATTATAAATTTCAAATACGTCTTGCTTACGTATTAGGAAGATTTGAGTATAAATAACTATTGTTGTTCACAATTAATACTGAGTTGGACATGATTTTATTTTTCTCATGTTTTGTTTTAAAAGGGTTCATGTTCAATTTTGAGGAATATAACGTAATTTTATCAAACGGTTGCATGTAATAATTTTTAGTTTATTATGATACATTACAGAATATGTTACATGGAATCAGGAGTGGCAGAAAATTGTTAAAATATAAGTGACTTTTCAAGAATGGTCTTACAATATTAACCCGCCTACCAGTTGTAGGAATACGTCAAGTGTGCTATAGATTTTTGGATGACAGGTTACTCTCGGCGTATTCAGTGTGTATGGAGTACCTGCAGTTATAATGTCCCAAGATTCAACCTTATAGTATTACATTTTTTAAATCATTTCTGGTAAGAGTCACACCTGTAAAACAAATGTTTATATTAAACCTCTGTGCATTAATCAATAGGACTAACATATTAGTTTGGAGGCGATGGTCACATCTATAATATTAATATATAAGATATTAACAGTGAAACAACTCAATGGTAACTTTTATAAAATAGTGATGAGTAAATGTTATATGTACAGTAAAGGTTATATGTACAGCCACCCCGATCCCTTGAATCATAGCGTATATGTAATATGGCTCACTAGTAAAAGTTTAAGTTTTCATGCAATAAGTGCATCCAGCAACATAGAGCTTTGTGTGTTTTCTTATAGCAAAGCCACATCGGGATATTTGATGAGCCAACCAAGGGAATCAAACCCTAATTTTAGCGGTGTAAATCCGATGACTTACCGCTGTACTAGCGGGAGCCCATAGAGCTTAGATTCACCGAGTTGTCGCGTGAATTTTATTTCGTTGGATGCCGTCATTCCTTGTGATTATACTGAGCGCAAGAAAATGAGTGCTTTTCGATAGTTTTTATTTCTGTAATAAGTGTTAAAGGAAGTATGGCTAAGAAGTTAATCCACAGGATCACCTACTAAAGTTGTAATGTTTTCAAACGAGAACCAAAACTCGAGTGTTTTTGAATAGTTGGCTATTCTTCTTCTTAGGAAGATATTTAATACAAACCAATTTATTTTACGTAACACAATAAAACTCACACACGAATACAGTAGTAACACGAGCAGAAAACAGAACATATATATATATTCAAACCAAACAACAGTAAACATATATTCAGTCACATTCCACTGTTTATGTCTTTTCCCATTCATGCTGCTTGCTTCGAAATATTCTTGTTCTCCAGTGGTACAGCTGTAAATCTACAATTCTATAACACTGCAAGTTGCCTTCGACATCCTTCGCTCATTGTGTAGCGTTACGCTTAACTACAAACAAACAATTAAAAGCGCGTTTTTGTGGAATTCTCTCACGAAAAGAAACACTTTTTTTCATAAATTTTCTTCTCAGATTGACTGCTCAGCGCATGTAAATATCGGTCTAGATATTTATATGAAATTTTAGTGATTGTAAAAAAATAATAATAATAATTTTCCTGCATTGTACTCTTGAAGATAAACATGTTTATATATACACATATAATTATTTCTAAGATTAATAGTTCACGAATTTCAGGACGTGAGGACGAACATTTAGCTACTATATATACAGATATATTTGTGTATTAATTAAAACTACAAACATAACAGTTTAGAGGGAGGATCGCGTCTATAATAATCTGATATCAGCTATGGTTACTATTTGTAATTAACCACAAAGCTACATAATGGGTTATATATGCTCTTCTCACAGCAGATATCGAACCCTGGTTTTTAGCGTTGCAAAATTCCACAGACGTACTGTTTATTTCAGTAAAACAATAACAATGAAACCGAATTTGAAACTGTTCCTGTGGATACAAAGTAGTTTCTTATATATATATATATACTGGGGAGTTCTTCTTAATGTTGTCATCTACCAAAGATATTCCTGTGATAAACATACCAACACATCAAAATCATTTTAACATACTTCCTATAAAAAGTGTGATAACTTATAACTTTAAGCCTAAAACCTGATATATGTCTGATGGACAATAACCATCTTCTCTTATATTAGCTCCACAAAACTCATTTGTGCTTTTTTTGTTCAAAGAAGATGTCAGAAGATGGAGCTCTGGACCACGTATAAAATATTGAAGTGCATAGAGGAAGCGCCCTATAACAGAAACAATCATAGATAATACTATTACTCTATGTCGATGATTCTGTCGCGAGATGTAGCCTGTTGTTCCATCCATAATGACTGGATTTAGCTCAGCAGCAATTAAGATAAAACTGCTTATTTTACTAGAAACAGAGTATCGTTTCTCTAACGTGTACATGATGCTGGTAAAATAGCCCATAAACATTTTTTTGCATAACTATCAAAACCAAAACAGTAAATAAGAGGAATTTAGGATTTAACAAAAACTGGAACCAAGTTTGTTTGTTTTTTTTCACCAATACCACGTGGTCTATTTGCGTTACCGCTTTCTTTCAGGTCCGCGTTAGTTATACCATCATATTCCGCAGTACAAACGACGTTCTCTATATCCGAGTTAGGAACACCACAAAACGTTTCAAAGAGTCTTGATAAGTGTAGTGTTATTCTACTGTACATGTATGGTTTCCTAAGCTGAGGATTTAGATAACTCATATAATACATGTACAACAAATCCAACAGTTTCGAAGAACTCTGTTAATATGCAAAAGGCCTCATTGGTTTTTAATACAGCAATTACAGTGTGGTTAGTAAACATAACCTTCTACTCAAATTAGTCACTCTTAACAGTTATACAAACATTAATATCCGAGAAAACAGGTTTGTTTGCCTGTTTGTTAAATTTCGTTACTCAAAAGTTCATTTGCACTGAACGTTCTAACTTTAAACTTTTAGTTTGTCTGTTATTAATCGCAAGTTAAGATAAAGAACTGCCTGTCTCTGCCTACAACGGGTATCAAAACCAGATTTTTTAGCGTTTTAAACCCAGAGACTAGTCACTGACCTACATGGGTCATTTTACTGTTAGACTGAAGAATATTCAGCCGTCAGCACCACCAACTTTTAACCAGTTTTGTCTGATAGAATTGTGGGATTTAAGCATCACTTTTACAACACAAACACGTTTCCAAATATGGAGTCTTTATTTCGTGATTGTAACCTTTGATATCCAGCCTACTACTTTAACCTGTAGGCCACATGTAGGAAGATCTGGGGATTTATCAGGTATTTGTTAATACATACTCAAAGTTTTGTTAGGACATGAACTATTTTAAATTAATTTGCTTAACTTGACCTGTCTTTCTGTTTTACATAACGGCAAATTTTCAAGATTACCTACTATGAAATGATCAGGTAAAGCATTAAAATAGTTTATATTTTTTCATATATATGTACTAATTTCCATCTATTAGAATATATTTTAAGGAAATTAAACTGGGTAATTTCTACAAAATGTTTCACGAAATAAAGTTAACAATGCTTTCAAAACCTCCGCGATGGAAAATAGTTCCCGTAGATAAAAACGTTTTGTTCTGCTTACTCTTTGTTTCACGTATAAAGATAGCGAATATGGATTTCCTAACCGGTTAATCTAAGATTTTTTTCCGAGAAAAATAAACGAGGGAAAACAACACGATTATCGACATGTAAATATTCCATTATTTGACATTGGTACGTTTGCCTATCGCGATTTTACGAACTGCTTGCCTTTTTGTTTGGTTGAATTTTCGTTGTTGTTGTTGAAAGCCTTGAGAGTTTGTTAACGTTCGGTGCGGCTGTCACGCGCAAATTCCTAGGGCTGTGACGATTACACGATTAACGGGTTACGGTTCGGTTACGAGGCAAAGATTAACCGGTTACAAAAAGTCCGTAATCGTCGCAGCCCTACTTGTCATGTTACATGTAAGTTTTTCGCCTGGAATCATACATGTGTTTGTCATCTACTTTTAAAGCTAAAACAAATCGCATTCTATTACGTACCCAGATCACAGCTATTGATTTAGTATTTCAATATATCAATAACACGTAATTATCTATAAATTCACAGTCCTTGGAATACACAGATGATACAAGCACCTTTTCTCGTGTCTTGTCAAGAGAAAGTTTACTACGTCAGAGCAGGTATTACGTCACAATTCGTTAAATATACATTGGTACATACCTAACTTTATATAATTAACACTTGCTCACAAAATATGGGTATAAACACAAAGATTCGTTTATGAATTTTAGTCATTTTGTTATGGAAACAAAAATGTTCGGTGATTGGTTTGAAATGATAACCACAACTTATCTCCTTCTCGCTTGTCTTGAAAAAAACACAATATTTTATTAAAAATATGTTATAACCTGAATAAGATCATGAGTTACCATAGCAAAATAATAAAATTATGACACACAGCAAAAGTTGGTACAAAAACTATGTTCACAAACTGAACCTTGTCTAATGCGAGTTTACGTTCTCTACCAGCTGGTCTTTATCCATCACATCCGATGTGGGCTAAGTTTATATTGTCTGCTACATAGTTTTATTCCCGTGTGTATGTATATATGTATGCACAAGTGTACTGCCATTACACCTGTTCCCTGCACGTGCTGTTCCCGACGTTCTTTTATCAGTCTCTACATTTGATGAAAGTATGTTTTTTTGTACTTCATCTATTTTATGTCAGCTAAGGCTTATTGGCTTATTTGTAGAAATCTTCGTATAAATGAAATTTATAATACCAACTCCGAATACAAGGCACTATATGTAGGTATGTGGCATTAGGTCGTATATAAACTCATAAGACTAATGTTCAGTTTAACAGTTGTAATAGCACACACTAGAGTAGAGAGATGAACTGAAAAATTGGATCATAAAACCTAAACGAAGCGTGTTGCCTCATCTTTCGTTCATCCGACACTCTTCTCGCTATATTTTTAACAGAAAATATAAATTCGAATCATGTGTATATTGTACATAATTACAATATGTATAATTGTATAGTTGTACATGTATATCTACCTATTACACATCCTTATTTATAATATTATATACTAGTTGGAGAACCAGTCAGTTGAACATTTAAGGTAGCATAGGCGAACCTAGCTTGACCTAATTAGGTTACCTATGCTATCTTAAATGTTGACCTGATTTGATCTGCAGCACGGCTGTTGGCTATTCGTGACGTCATTTTATGTAATATACATAAAGCGTTCTGTGTATTTGTCTAAAATATTTGCATACTTAATATTTAGTGTTTATATGTTCCCTCTTCATTTAGAAGTTTTATTAATTTATATTTATTTAAAATTAGTTTAGAACTACTGTTAAATGTTATACTAAATTAGTGTCTGGGAAAATTCTAACACAGTCCTTGCTCCAGTAATATTAAAAGTTCTGTAACTGGCACTTTCTACAATATATTCATATAATTAAGATAGTTTATATTTCATGTCATATAATAAGTTAGTTTGTTTGTTTTTAAATTTCGCACAAGCTACACAAAGGCTATCTGCGCTAACCATCCCTAATTTTGCAGTGTAAGACTAGAGGGAAGACAGCTAGTCATCACCACCCACTCTTGGGCTACTCTTTTACAAACAAATAGTGGGATTGACCATCACATTATAACACATCCACGGATGAAAGGGTGAATATGTTTGGTGCGACGGGGATTCGAGCCCGCGACTCTCAGGTTATGAATCGAGGACCTTAACCACCAGACCATGCTGAGCCCAAATGATAAGTTAAGAAAACTCTAGAAATATATGTTACTATAAACCTTGGTTCATAATATTGTATAACAGATCATTATAATTATATGTTAATATATATATATTAGAGCTATATTTTTTTACAATGTACTTTGTATAACATATTCTATATAATTATATTTTCACTGTATTTTCCTTACGAAAAACAATCAAAGGTGTCACGTGATGCAGCTGCCGTGACGAACTTGTTGCATCAGGGATGAAGTTTTTCACCATGGCAACCAGACGTCATTTTGTTAGTCATTCCGTCAAAGATACATTTAGTACGAAATTACGTCGCATGTACATTAGTAATGTCCAAAAAATCTCCACCAGTGGCACTGAACACTGATTGCGGACTTACAACGCTAAAAACCGGATTTCTATACGCGTGGTGGGCAGAACACATATAGCCCATTGTGTAACTTTATGCTTAACTTCAAACAAACAAATAGAACTTACGAAATATAATCCAATATAAAAAGTTGATGTATCTGATACAAAAGGTTTTAACAGTGAGTCTAATAGTGAACGTAGAGATCCATGGACTTACTAAAAGACTATTATGAATTTGTTGGAAGGTACTAATGGATCCAAGTCCCAGTTTTTGTTCCGCAGACTGGATTCAGGAATCCCTGTAGAAACAAATCTGTAGTAATATTAAAAGTTCTGTAACTGGCTAAATTTTTCTAAGTTCGCCAGGAAAGCCGTAAAAATTCAGGTGATCCTCTCATCAAGTCAATTATCTGTACAACGAAACGATTGGTTAAAACCTTGAATTTTGTGGGTTATAAAAATAATGAGGCTGAACGTCAGAGAAACCTATTAGAATAAAGGACGTGACAGGAGAGGTCTGAATTATGGGATTACTGTTTAGACAAATTAGATTGAAGAATATAAAATAATTCTATGACGTCATGTACACGATATTATAGATAATGTTTTATGTTAAGTATTTTAGTTATCGGAGGAGAGATAAGTAAAGAGTTTGAATGTGACCTGCGCAGCTTGACATGGTCGTCTCAATGTTGAATAATTTATGTTCATCCCATAGTTACCTTTTATAACCTTTATTTAGTTAGAATGGATAACTGGTTGAGAAAGTAATAATAATGAGTCCGATAAAGAAACTGGTGCTGATTAAAACCAGTCCTAATAAATGTGGGACCTGTGGATTTTTATGCTGGAAAGTCTTAAATAACACTTCTATGGTTCCTACCAAGTTACAAATACATTTTATGGTGCAATATAGTGAAGTTAAGGTAAGCCTACTAGCTTTCTTTAAACGGGATAATTTTAAACTTTCTCAGCATGACGTTGTGAATTGTGAAAATGAATTAATTAATTAATCCAAGATGGCGGCTATATTTCTTTACAGCTTGAAGAGATGTTGTTAGTCTTACTGCTCTACTTGTATTCTTAACAGTTTGTACACAATAATGATTACTGTTGAATTAATTAATCACATCCAAGATGGCGGCTATATTTCTTTACAGCTTGAAGAGATGTTGTTAGTCTTACTGTTCTAGTTGTATTCTTAACAGTTTGTACACAATAATGATTACTGTTGTTGTTTGTTATTAAACACAAAGTTACACAACGGGCTATCTGTGCTCTGCTCACTACAGGTATTGAGAACCAATTTCGGGTAGTATAAGTCAGTAGACATACCACGTGCCACTAGAGGGCCACAATAATGAAGCCCGAATATGATATGTTTTTTTGGAACCTTTGAAAACACAGACTACAAGCGAAGAAATATTCCAACTATTCGCAAAAAAGGGCTTGTATTGAAAGCGTATGTTAATGTGTCTACACGTGTATACATCGTGTACAAGTGGTCACTGCATAATCAGTGATGACGAGAAAACCCACTTGTAGAGAAAAATATATGTAAAAACGGCTCGTTTGGGTTGAGAATTTTTTTATGCGGAGGAGCGAACAACGTTTCGACCTCCTTCTTACCTCTTTCTTTTTTTGTGAACCTGACGATGACTGAAGAAGGTCGAAACGTTGTTCGCTCCTCCGCATAAAAAATTCTCAACCCAAACGAGCCGTTTTTACATATATTTTTGGTCACTGCATAATTCACTGGAGAAACGCTCGCTGTGAAAAAACATGACTGAGACATTATAACCAGTTATAGTTATGTCGCTTAATATTCTTTACACGTCTATGTGAAGAAACGATAGCAGTTGCACGACATTACATATCCACGTTGAAGTGTGAGGGTTATCTTGGAGTAAAGTTTTGGTTCGTGTGTTCCCTCTTCGCTCAAAATTAGAGATATTTGTCGCAAGTAACTCCTTCAGATTTGTATCACACTTGTCTGATCATTTGTAGCTACAAAGACGTGACTGTGTTTCACACTTGTCTGATCCTTTGTAGCTACAAAGACGTAACTGTGTTTCACACTTGTCTGATCATTTGTAGCTACAAAGACGTGACTGTGTATCACACTTGTCTGATCATTTGTAGCTACAAAGGTGTGACTGTGTTTCACACTTGCCTGATCCTTTGTAGCTACAAAGACGTGACTGTGTTTCACACTTGTCTGATCCTACAAAGACGTGACTGTGTTTCACACTTGTCTGATCATTTGTAGCTACAAAGACGTGACTGTGTATCACACTTGTCTGATCATTTGTAGCTACAAAGGTGTGACTGTGTTTCACACTTGCCTGATCCTTTGTAGCTACAAAGACGTGACTGTGTTTCACACTTGTCTGATCCTTTGTAGCTACAAAGACGTGACTGTGTATCACACTTGTCTGATCATTTGTAGCTACAAAGATGTGACTGTGTTTCACACTTGTCTGATCATTTGTAGCTACAAAGATGTGACTGTGTTTCACACTTGCCTGATCATTTGTAGCTACAAAGATTTGACTGTTGTTTTTGGTAAATTAAACGAATTGAAAATAAATAACTCTTCAAGGCCCAACCATGAAAGTTTTTAGCCGCTTGAGAGAAAATTGTTTGGATATTGCTGAAAATGGAAACATAGATGAATGAATAGATAAATGGCTGTTTTTCCATTATACATGATTTGTTGACAGAACTAAGGAGTCCAGTGAATGATAAGGTTCACTCGGGTATTATTAACAGTTTCAAGATCTGCAACCCACCATTAAAGTTACGTTACATCTGCTGAAGAAGCTTTAACATGGCTGAGAAATCCTTTAACTACATCTGTGACAATCCTAAATCTAAGTGTGAAAGAAGCTGGACAGTTGATAGACATCAGTGTGGATACGGTTTCAGATGCATACTATATTTGAGGGTTTCCTTGAGAGAAGAGTTTTCTAAACTTACTGTATACAAGCTACTTCCCTTTGTGGTTACAAATGTGAGAAAGGAATTTCCAAGTACCGTGCAACCAAAACAATTTATCAGACCAGACTTGATGCTGAACCAAATTAAAGCTGCAAATATCTCACATTGAACCTAATTTCAAGCAGCTTTTCGGCAGCAAACAGCACCAACCAGGACATTAAACTGAAGTAGCAGTCAACAAAATATATTTCTCTTAAGACTTATGAATCGTTTTTTATAATTATTAATTACTTTCAATTATTGTAATAAAACAGACATACATCACTATGGCTAATTTAATTTAATAAGCTTATGCTGATGTTATGTTTCAATTTCAGCTGCAATATTAACATAATTCATGCAGTGTTTTATTCTCTTATATGGATATGCACGATGGTATTCCGCTGCAAAGACATTTTTCGAATAATGGTTCCATGGTTTCATAAAGGCTGATAACCCTCCGCAGTTGAAAGTTGTACAACTTTCAACTATGAATTTGAAATTCATACATTCAAATTACACTAGCCCTATATCCACAGATGAAAGTACAAGGGCATGTGATACGACCTTAGACAGAGCGCCATTCAACATGAAACTCAAATTACACTAGCCCTATATCCACAGATGAAAGTACAAGGGCGTGTGACACGACCTCAGACAGAGCGCCATTCAACATGAAACTCAAATTACACTAGCCCTATATCCACAGATGAAAGTACAAGGGCGTGTGATACGACCTCAGACAGAGCGCCATTCAACATGAAACTCAAATTACACCAGCCCTATATCGACAGATGAAAGTACAAGGGCGTGTGATACGACCTTAGACAGAGCGCCATTCAACATGAAACTCAAATTACACCAGCCCTATATCCACAGATGAAAGTACAAGGGCGTGTGATACGACCTTAGACAGAGCGCCATTCAACATGAAACTCATTTGATGTCAGTTATCAGGTACTTATGGTACCTACACTGCTGATTTACAAATAATTCCTGATAGAAGAAAGTAAACACCAGATACAGGGATACCAAAATATTAAAGATATTCATTTTGGAGGCTCTAGAAGTTAAGCAAAACGTATGATGAAAATAAGTATTTTCTATTCTTTATATAGACATGAATACCACCTGGCACACCGACCTGTCAGAGTTTGAATCACTCTGACGTTAACAAATCACATTTATATCTCAAGTACAAAGCTTTCGTAAAAGATCCTTATTTTGTGTATAAAAACTTCTACATTTCACTGAACGTTTCCTACATTTTTGTTCATTCGGAATTGTAGTGAGTATTCCTTCTTTATTAAGTTTAGACTGACCCCATGTACATTCGGTTAGTTAGATTAAAAAGTG
Organism: Tachypleus tridentatus; assembly: GCF_004210375.1. NCBI lineage: Eukaryota > Metazoa > Arthropoda > Merostomata > Xiphosura > Limulidae > Tachypleus > Tachypleus tridentatus. The sequence goes on along the minus strand of NC_134825.1, from coordinate 5,946,094 downwards.
ATGAACCTATTTTATAGCACATAAGATTTGTTTGTTTGTTTAAAGTTACGCACAAAGCTGCACAATGGATTATCTCGTTTCTGCTCACCACGGGTATTGAAACCCGGTTTCTAGCATTCTAAGTCCGCACACATACCGCTGGAGGCAGTGTGAAGTGAAGTGAAACGTGCTAAGAGGGGAATATATATAAAATGAATATATTTCTCAGTCGTTATGTGTTTTGTTTTAATTCTTACACGTGTTTTGTTTGTTTTGGATTCCGCGCAAGGCTTCAAGGGGGATATCTGCACTAACCGTCCCTAATTTAGCAGCGTAAGACAAGAGGGAAGGCAGCTAGTCATCATCGCCCACCGCCAACTCTTGAGGTACTCCTATGTCAACGAAAAGTGGGATTGACCGTAACATTATAACGTCCCCACACATGTTTTAAACAAACATGCTCACGTGAAAGAAAAAAGTTTGAACAGAAAAACTACGTTCTGATTAAACTATGAGAAAAGAACTTTAATTAAACAATGTATTATAAAGTTAAACTTGAATGGCATACACAAATTTACCAAGAAGTATATGGAGTTTCTGTATTTAGGATTAAATAAAAGAAGTGTAATAACATGGAATTACTATAAACACCTTGTCTACCGGGAAGTGTAATAACATGGAATTACTATAAATACCTTATCTTCCTGGAAGTGTAATAACATGGAATTACTATAAATACCTTGTCTTCCTGGAAGTGTAATAACATGGAGTTACTATAAATACCTTGTCTTCCTGGAAGTGTAATAACATGGAATTATTATAAATACCTTGTCTTCCTGGAAGTGTAATAACATGGAGTTACTATAAATACCTTGTCTTCCTGGAAGTGTAATAACATGGAGTTACTATAAATACCTTGTCTTCCTGGAAGTGTAATAACATGGAATTACTGTAAATACCTTGTCTTCCTGGAAGTGTAATAACATAGAATTATTATAAATACCTTGTCTTCCTGGAAGTGTAATAACATAGAATTACTATAAATACGTTGTCTTCCTAGAAGTGTAATAACATGGAGTTACTATAAATACCTTGTCTTCCTAGAAGTGTAATAACATGGAGTTACTATAAATACCTTGTCTTCCTGGAAGTGTAATAACATGGAGTTACTATAAATACCTTGTCTTCCTGGAAGTGTAATAACATGGAATTACTGTAAATACCTTGTCTTCCTGGAAGTGTAATAACATGGAGTTACTATAAACACCTTGTCTTCCTGGAAGTGTAATAACATGGAATTACTATAAATACCTTGTCTTCCTGGAAGTGTAATAACATAGAATTACTATAAATACTTTGTCTTCCTAGAAGTGTAATAACATGGAGTTACTATAAACACCTTGTCTTCCTGGAAGTGTAATAACATGGAATTACTATAAATACCTTGTCTTCCTGGAAGTGTAATAACATGGAGTTACTATAAACACCTTGTCTTCCTGGAAGTGTAATAACATGGAATTACTATAAACACCTTGTCTTCCTGGAAGTGTAATAACATAGAATTACTATAAATACTTTTCTTCCTAGAAGTGTAATAACATGGAGTTACTATAAATACCTTGTCTTCCTGGAAGTGTAATAACATGGAATTACTATAAACACCTTGTCTTCATGGAAGTGTAATAACATGGAATTACTATAAATACCTTGTCTTCCTGGAAGTGTAATAACATGGAGTTACTATAAATACCTTGTCTTCCTGGAAGTGTAATAACATGGAATTATTATAAATACTTTGTCTTCCTGGAAGTGTAATAACATGGAGTTACTATAAATACCTTGTCTTCCTGGAAGTGTAATAACATGGAATTATTATAAATACTTTGTCTTCCTGGAAGTGTAATAACATGGAGTTACTATAAATACCTTGTCTTCCTGGAAGTGTAATAACATGGAATTATTATAAATACTTTGTCTTCCTGGAAGTGTAATAACATGGAGTTACTTTTAATACCTTGTCTTCCTGGAAGTGTAATAACATGGAATTATTATAAATACTTTGTCTTCCTGGAAGTGTAATAACATGGAGTTACTATAAATACCTTGTCTTCCTGGAAGTGTAATAACATGGAATTATTATAAATACTTTGTCTTCCTGGAAGTGTAATAACATGGAGTTACTATAAATACCTTGTCTTCCTGGAAGTGTAATAACATGGAATTACTATAAATACCTGGTCTTCCTGGAAGTGTAATAACATGGAATTATTATAAATACCTTGTCTTCCTGGAAGTGTAATAACATAGAATTACTGTAAATACCTTGTCTTCCTGGAAGTGTAATAACATGGAATTACTAAAATACCTTGTCTTCCTGGAAGTGTAATAACATGGAATTACTATAAATACCTTGTCTTCCTGGAAGTGTAATAACATTTAATTGCTATAAATACCTTGTCTTCCTGGAAGTGTAATAACATGGAATTACTATAAATACGTTGTCTTCCTGGAAGTGTAATAACATGGAATTACTATAAATACCTTGTCTTCCTGGAAGTGTAATAACATGGAATTATTATAAATACTTTGTCTTCCTGGAAGTGTAATAACATGGAGTTACTATAAATACCTTGTCTTCCTGGAAGTGTAATAACATGGAATTACTATAAATACCTTGTCTTCCTGGAAGTGTAATAACATGGAGTTACTATAAATACCTTGTCTTCGTGGAAGTGTAATAACATAAAATTACTATAAATACTTTGTCTTCCTGGAAGTGTAATAACATGGAATTACTGTAAATACCTTGTCTTCCTGGAAGTGTAATAACATGGAATTACTACAAATACTTTGTCTTCCTGGAAGTGTAAAAACATGGAATTACTATAAATACCTTGTCTTCCTGGAAGTGTAATTACATGGAGTTACTATAAATACCTTGTCTTCCTGGTGAATGGTTATGTTGGACTATGATCTTGAAATTTTTCCTTGATCGAACTTTCGAAAACGTAAAATACTAATTATCGTATCAAGAAGTGTAAAAATCAACTGTCTTTGTTTTTCTCTATTTCAATTATTTTTATGTTTTGATCAATTATTTTTAGTTTTAACTAAAATATTAACAATTTGTCTTCTACCACCAATAACTTAAATTGTGTAATACTTTACTCCTGTTGTGGTTAAACTCGCTAATCGCGTACGAAGCATATTTGACCCTTAGGCCTAATTGTCGATTTTTATGTTCCTGTGCTGAGATAGTTGAAAACGTGAAATAGTTAGAAAAGGGTAAATATTTAACTTGATGGTATAAATAAATGTAAAAAATCAATTATCGTCACTTTTTTCTTTGTTTAGTGTTTCTACAAATTTCATTTGTTTATGTGGAGTTAAATCACATTTGTATATCATCTGAAACCTGTAATTATTTTATTTTATTAATAGTTTATTATCTGTAGACCATCGAAATTAAAGAAGTTCCTGCAGTTACAATTATGGCTGATTGTCATAAATTATATAACAGGTAAATTCGTGCTTCATTTACGAAACGTATTTAAACATTAGGCTTATTTGTTGATTTTTAAGAGCTTCTAGGATACTGATATGTAATGACATTGCATTAGTTATAAGCTACGGTAGGTTGAAGTGTTAACTTATTATGTTTTTATGTTACTGAAGTTATTGTCGCTAAAGGTAATGCTATAAACGTTGTAGTTTTCCTTTGTATAGAACAATGCACGTTAAACGTCTTTCACTTTTCCACTAGTATAAACGTAAAAAATGTCACTATGTAAATAACCAATGGGAACATTGACTTTCCATGTGAGATAGCACACATACACACATAGACTGATTTTTTGCATTATTTTTTAATTACATAGATGACATTAAATGTTTTTACTTTTATTGTTTGTTTCGTATTTTTTCTTTACAAATTTGCTTGCTATCAGGTATTTTCAGTTTCTTAAAATCATTTCTATCTGACAGTAAAGGGATTTCTATTTCCTCAGTGATCGGTAAGTGATATGAAATATTCTTAGTCGTTCAGATATTTGGGTGAAGTATTGGCTCACACTGTGATATTTTAATCGAAAGTTAACTAACACTTTAGTTAACAAAATCTGTAAGGTAAAAGAAGTGATGGATTTACCTGATAAGAGCCCATTGAAAGGTATATGGTAAAGAAAGTATATATACTATAAAACGTCTATTCTTTGTTCAATATGTAGCAATGTGTTGACAATACCAAACACAACTGTCTGAATTAAAGGCGCAGAAGAAAATAAAAACTGAATGTAAAACGAATAAAAATGACAGTTTAAAATCTGTAGGATGGTTTATTCAAAAATATGTTAAAGGACAAGAATTTGATGAATAGTTAGTTTCAGACCAGAGATTCAAAGCATGATTAATATAGAATAAATATGCTTCAATCGTACAAAGTAGTTTATAAGTCAGTTTTATAAACCTGGTTTTAGGCTAATGATCTGGTTCATCTACTGGTTATGTGATTTGTGTGATTCAGACCTCTGGTAATTCTTGATGACGAGAAACCCACTTGAAGTAACAATGTATCTCAGTGCGGCTTGTATGGGTATTAACACTTGTACTGATAAAGCAGAGAACAATGTTTCAACCGCTCTCTCTTCAGTTTTTCTTCTGCTTTCTCTGTATTCACACTTAGATTAACTCACAACTCTTTGTTATCCTCTATTTACATTTCAACTCATATCAAGACTTACCCCTGTTACCGAACATACTCGCCCCTTTAAGCCGTAGGGGTGATATAATGTGACGGTCAATCACACTCATCGTTGGTAAAATAGTACCCAAAAAGTTGGCGGTAGATGATGTCTTCCCTCTAGTCTGTCATTGCTAAAGTAGAAACCGCTAGAGCAGATAGCCCTCGCGTAGCTATACGCAAAATTCAAAACAAACAAACACTGTATATCTCAGGACGTCTGGTGAAAGTGTTAATACCCATACCAGCCGTCCTGAGATACATAGTGCTTGTTTGTTTGTTAGGTTAACTTGAAGATGACCTAAGAAAATCGAATTATTGTTATCTGCTATATCTTGGTAAAAGTGTTAATACCCATACCAGCCGTCCTGAGATACATTTTTACTTTGAGTGCGTGTCTCGTGATCACAAACATTATTCTCTTACACATTTATTTGCTCTTTCTACATTACGTTATCTTTAATTGAGTAATTATTAGGTTACGATAACTGATACTGTTTCACTGTTATCTACCTGCAGCAGTTAACTGAGGTCTCGCCTTCAACACAATACCACTTATTCATTCTTCGTTATAGTCGGCTCTTTACAAAAAACATTATTTTGTGCTGGAAGCCGATTTAGTACAGAGCTTTATCTAAGATATTTTTCTATAGGATTTTGATTTAGGTTAAGCAATCATTAAAAAAAGGCTTTATGCTGTTGAGATTATAAACTGGAATTTCTTGAATTTTTTTGCTCTTTGTTATGCCTAACT